>NW_010406470.1:0-12593 GCF_000710305.1 Buceros rhinoceros silvestris | reverse complement strand
CAGCAGGACTGCTTTTCCTTTTCAAAATACAAACAATGAAGAGCAGGAGGGAGATGGGAAGATAACCATCTAGTTATGAAAGTATTAATTCCTTTGTCCAAATACCCAGCTGGAAGAATATCTTCCACATTTCTTTAACTAAAATGGGAAATTACCTTTTAATAGTGTTTTTGATTTCTAGTTTTAAATAAGAATAAGGGGAAAAGTAATTATTTTGTGAACATTTGTGTGTGTGTTTCCGTATGTATGCATGTATATGTGAGTCTTATGTAAACCTATTAAGCATAGCATATTGTGTGTAGTTGGTAATTTATGACAAAGTGGCATGATTAATAACAATTAAATGCCAATAAATCCTTAATTGCACCTTATGCTCTACACAGTTGTTGCAGTCATTTCCTTTTATGTTTACCTAAAAGTGAACTATCAAAAGAATTTCTAGGATCCACTATGGACCTTTGTATTTTGGGGAGTTTGTTTATTTTTTGAGTAGAGGGGCTCTTGCTTTGAGTTTTAGTTCTGAAAGAAGATGTATTGGTTCTATTTTGATCAGAGCATAGTTTAGTGTTTTTCCCTCACCCCCATTATTTCGCCCAGTGTTAGATAAAGAAGTGATAGTAGAAGTTTACCGACTTCAGTTTGATATTTAAATATAGCTACCTTGGAGTTCTGGCAAGAACAACTGGCAGAGGGTCATGAGGTGTCTAATGTGTCATTCTGCTATTAAAGCCATCTGATCTTCTTTGAGAGAAAGACAGTAAAAAGAGGAGTAAGGAATTTCCTCCACTTTAGTACAAACCAAAGAGTATGAGTGAGTGGCTGTATGGGGCTGCACACTGGGTGGTTTATACTAGCTAGGTTCTTGAAAGATAAAGGCTGAGATCATTTCATCTGAGAACAGACTTCCTCTCTTCCACACTTCGGATTATATTTGTCCCTAATATTGACATCCCTCCCTGTTCATAAAAATTTTTAAGTTCTAACCATGCAATTGTGTACCCGTTTCTTGCTCCCATAATTTTACCTAACAAAATTCATATAAGCATATTAATAGCATCAGTAAAGTATGTATATTAATTCATTATTCACTTGTATTTTCCTTTTTTAGAACTGAGTACTACAAATATTTAATTAGCAAGCTGTAAGTACTTTTTAAATCAAAACTTGTGACAACTCTTAGAAATCAGTTCTAGAAAAGAAAAAACATTGTAAATATAAGTTTTATCTATTATAAAGCAGCACATTTTTTTAATTCTGTGTTCAAGAAATGGATTCATGTCTGTCTTTTTGCCATTGTTAGATATATTTGATGCATTTTTCTCATTACAGAAGTTAATACTTTAATGTTTAGCAATATGATGATGTACTTGTAAATAAAAGGATCAATACATAGTGCTAAAACATTAAGGTTTTCTAAGCCAACATTTAACCTTGAGGAGAATTCAGTGTTTAACTCACATCCCTTGGATAAATCTTAGTGTAATCATATATTAATTTGGAAGCAGTAGCTTTAATTTTCTTCCTTCTCCCAGACCTTCTGTCTTCCTTCTTCTGTATTCCCACTTTTTTTTTTTCTGGGACACAGAATTAGGACACTTTATTGGTGTGCTTTTATCATTAAATAGTCCATAATATGGATTTTTATTAATTTTTATTCCCATGGTGTAGGAACCTGATATTTCTATGCAATACTGCAATTGAACCAATAAAGCAATTTTAGCACAGTTTTCATGTTTACTTAAAACTCATGCTAAATCAAGGAAGGTATTTGCTGATACTTTGTACTGATTAGGATGAAAACTTAAAGTATTCCAATTCTTCTTCTGCACTGAAGAAGTATAAATAGTTATAGGTTTACAACATTATTAAATTACTGATGCAGCTAACCTAAGTGTTTCACATCAGTGTTGTATTTCATTCTGTACTTCCGTGCAGAGCAACATCTGATTTTCATGAATGCACCTTTACGCAGAACCAATAAATGCCTTTTCAAAGTATATTTATGCTGTGGTTTTGAAAGATGCTTGGAAGTAATGGCAGAATTTGCTCCATCCCATCCCAAACAACTTAGAAGAAAAAAAAAAAAAAAACAAAAAACTTTCATAATAGTGGTAATGACAAGATGAAATAGTTCTCTAAGAGCATTGAGATTTGACCCTAAAGGGCAACTGGGAAAGGAGAAATGAGTTGATGAATAGTGACACAGATATTTCTAGAAACATAGAACAGTGCTCATAAGGCAAAATAGAAAATGGAACATTTGGGAACTGCAGAAGAAAAGCATGGAAAGAAAGTTATTCGAGATGCAAGTCTGGAGCCTGTTAACTACACAACATGTTTGCTTAGCTACACAAGTAAATGCTTATGGGAGACCAAGAAAGAGGCTTTTGCAGTATTTGTATCAAGAAACTAACTTGAGATAATTTTGAAGTTTGATATATTTCGAGTGTTCAAGGAAAACCTTGTTGTTACTTCCCTGAATTACAAGTCTTTAAACAGAGTGGATTCTGCCTTCTCTGAGTGCATGACAAAATCAATTAGTTAAATTCCTTCTGTTTTTCATTTTAAAGTAAGGGTAAATTGATTTAGTCAAACTGACTTAGTCAAGTAAGTCTGGAATGCCATCAGGTCTCTGTCTCAGCTGTGGCAATGGGGGATGTTCTTCCCTCCTTTATTCATATGGAAAAGAAGTAATTATTGTGGAATAAGTAGGACCTAAGATTAAGACTAACAGGTTTTCAACTTGGATGGTTTTATTTCCTGATATAACATTCAATCAAGCAACTAGAAACATTTCTTATTAGATCAGTCTCTCATATTATGGTAGAAGTTACATTAATATTTTGATAACAAAGGTCTAAATGGTGTAGGGGTGGAGAGGTGAGAGAGAATGCCTGTCCTTGCTTATCAAGTTTCTGCAGTTATATTGGCCATGAGGAGATGTAGCATGCCTGTGCTCTTACGCAGCATCCCTAGGAGAAAAGCCATACTTCTGGAACCCGTTGACTTCTTGTCCATTGTTTTCCTCTTAATTTGATAAACCCATATATTTGACTTTTACTTGGAGATCTCACATGGGAACTTAATACCAATCCCTTGTCTTTTTTTTTTTGTTACAGTATGAAAAATTTCTTATTGATTTCTAGCAAAAAAATAGACCTAAGCTACAGAGTTTTATTAGGTTTCTTCTTACAATGTTTGAAGAAAGAAGGAAAGAAAAAAACAGTCTCAAGATTATTTTGAATCATTTGTCCTTCGTGTTGTTCAGAAAGTTATTTTCTGCATGTGCATAAACATGCTTCCAAGTGTATAAACATGCATACGTATACTGGTTGTTTCCTACTGCCTAAATAGCTGTCAGGCTATAGAAGGTGGGGTTTTTTTAACCTCAAATAAAATGTGTCTTCAGAACATATGAAGATGATCCCAGATGTATTCCTGATGTAATTGGTGCATTTATGCTGTTGTCTATAGCACCTTATGTGTAAGGCCCTAGATCATCATTAGTGATATTAGTTATGTTAAAGGTTTGGGAATCAACTCTCCAAAAGCCGTGCCGATTTAATCATGAAGTATTCTGCAGATACATTGTTCATTATTCAATATTATTCTCAGATGTTACCTGTTGTTCACTCTAGCAATACTCAACAGTCTGAAAAACGTTTTCTTTCTTGTTGAATTTAAGATAATAATTTCTGTTGTTCAAATAAATACTTGATTATTAGAAATGCAGTTTTCTAGCTTTCTGGATATTCAGATTTCAAGGCAGTTATTGAAGTTGTTCCCTTTTTTCAGGGTGTTTTTTTTGGGGGAGGCATTGTTTTGGTTTTATTGTTGTTTGGTTTTGGAAAGACAAAATCTTCTATTATTTCAGATGTCGGTATTAACAAGAAACTAAACGTCAAACCTATGTCTGAATATCTGTGATTTAAAACTTCCACACGTGAGATTGGGTGGTTGACTTTTCTTACCTGGGACCGCTTTATTCTTAAAGTTAGCATTTACTCCTTGAAATAACATTAGAAATAAGATGTTAGAGTGTCTTCAGTCTTCATCCTGATATTGTTTAATTTTTGTGCCTACTTTTAATGTGTTTTGACAGAGATAAAATGTGAACCAATGCACTTAATATATATGTTGATTATTGTTCAGACATGCAGTGTGTTTTGATAGATTGTCAAAATAAATATAATTTTTGCTTTTTTTAAAAAAAATGTTTAGGGTACCATTAAATCTTAAATACTATTGCAAAGAAATCTGAGGCCAATTTTGCCTCAAATTCTAGTTTACACAGTATAGTCATCAATCATTTTTTATTTATCCCCATTTTTCAGTAAAGTTTATTGTGACATGTTTACTGGAATGTCTTAGTGTTGATTGATTTCATGCCCGAGTTGTGAGATGGTGTATTTTATTGCCCTGAAGATTTTTAGATTGAACGATAACAAATGTTAGCTTATGTTGAAATATTTCTTCTTTTGATTTCCATTTTTAATGTCAGCTCTTGGTACTCTGACGGCTGGAAATGGCTGTTCAGAGGAATGAATGTTGCACTTGAGTTTATTTCAAAGTGCAGACCTCTAACGTCCCAACATGGCTACAGTCACCCCTACTGTGGACATGAGTTTGGACCAGGTGACTTGTGAAGGTCCCTTCCAGCTTAATCAGTCTACTGATAATAATAATTCTAAACTTCTCCTTGGTCAGATGGTTGCCAAAAATCTTAAGGAATTCAAGCTTGTAGGCACTCCTGTCAGTAAACACAAGGCAAATAGCTTACGCTTGCAGGCGTGCTTTATCTAGTTTATGTAAGAGTTCAATTACTTTAATTTCTATATTTTTCCAAGTTCTATGGAATAACATAATCTAAGGCATAAATTGTGCTAATAATTTGTGATACTCGAAACAAAAGTTTCCTTGTCAAAATTGTCAATTTCTCTTATGATGCTCAATTAGGTGTCTTTTTTTCTCATTATCTTTACTTTTATTTACAGAAAGCAGTTAGTATAGCTGCTGTAATAAGCTGGACTACCTCTTAACTGATACATAAGATTTGAAATTTATGGTTTTCTTCTTGTACCATTTTTAGTAAAAACTGTTGGAAGGTACAATGGTCACTGGAATTTCTTTTTGACAACTAATACTTGTTATAATGAGCCTAGAGGTCATTATCTGTGAGGTGCAGTCCTATATAAATGTCTACTATTATTTTTTATTAGTGAGTAATTTACAATTCCCTTGTCAGTCAGTGACCCATGTATGAACGTTTCTGTATACCAGTGAAAGCAGATCTTTCCTTTCAGAGGAAAAAAATCAAGTCCTCATTGCATTACAATATTCTCCGACAAAAGACATTTTCATGAGATAATTGATTGTGCTGGAGAATTACAAATGTTGCAGCTCCACCAAGGTTATCTAACCCTCGCCAATGTTGGTTACCCTGTGATAAGAGTGCTTTGTTCAGAAATATTGCTCTCACAAAATGGTTTATATAGTAACACAAAGAGGATGTTCAGAATTTGAAAAAGCCGTGTTTTGAAGGAGAAATGCTACTCAGAAGCAAAACCCATGCTGACAATGGTAACAGTTTAGCCATATGCGATGGATGGTAAAAACGCTAGTGGTTAGAATTTAAACATCCTATACCAACTTCATGCAATTTGCAGTATGATTTTTTTTTTGTTTCAACAACTTGGATTTATTATGAGCTGAAGCTGTATTTCAAGTTGTTCTAGATGCAGAACATATGCTTAAACTTTGTGGGTCTCAAATATTGAAATCCAAGGTGTCTGATTCCAATAATAATCTGACGACACTTAAGAGGTCAAAATAATTTTGTGTAATTGGCAGGATTTCTGTCATTCCTTAGTAGATAATTTACTCTAAGTATATTGTAACAGCAATACAAGCTGTGGCAGATTAATCTTTCAGTTTATGGCAACAGAGAGCTTGATGATTGATTTTAATTGTGTTAGGATTTAGAGATAAAAAGTTATAACTAGGACAAACCTTGCGTGGAAAAGCATGTCACAGAAAACCAGAAGAGAGGTGTTCCAATTCATTTGTTTCTCTGTTGAAGAGAAAGTTCGTCTGCATTCTATGTACTTACATTCCCAAATTAGATTAGATTGAAAATAATATCATTCTGTGTAACTAATACCACTACTGCAATATCTGTGTCTGTAGTGGGCTCCTGATTAATGTAAAAAGAAGTAATGTAATCCAGAAGTTGCTGCAGTAAAGTTACAGTGGTAGGTGGTACTTCTGTTCCGTCCTTTGTGCAGTAGCTGCTTCAGCAGTTTTGAAGTTGAGTGTTTATATTTGTTAGGGTCCTTATTTGTGCTCTTAATGCTCTTACATTGATGTTATTCATCTAGCAATTACTCATTTTCATAGACCGACTGAAGTTGAGCTCTGAATATATGTTTTAAGAGCATATATTTTCACCTTTAAGATCTGAAAATGGCTTCTCTTGAGTACCTAATCTGCAGGAAGATCTATGGTATTCTTGACTGACAGAGATAATGCAACTTTGTAGTCATCATAGCAGATGTCTGTAAGCTTTCTGATGTTCCTTCATACATTTCAGCATCAGATGTTGTCCATAGGATGACCTCTTGGCCCATCCTGTGGAGGCCTTTGTGGTATAGTTGGTATCTCAGTGGGTGGGGGAGGGAAGACACACAAGAGTTGAATGGAACTTCCTTAACATGAAATGCTAGCTCGATTGTGCTCACCTAAAAACTGTAGCTAGCAGATCTCCTTGGGAATGGCTGAAGAGTCGCAGATTTTTGTCATGTGTAACACTGGATAGCTTTTTCTCATAGTGGAAAAAAAGTAAGTAATCAGATCAGGCCAAGATACCAAGAAAATTATCATATTCTAAACCTAAAACCACACACCTTCTTTGCTCTTTCTCTGATATAAATTATTCAGTTTTGTTTATAAAGACTATTAGAGGGTTGGCTTTTTCTGTAAGCACTACTAGAACTATATTAAAAAACAAACCAAAAACCCTCACCAGCATGCAACTTGAATTTCTGTTATGAGAGATTTGGCAAAAATACTGGTTTTAAGTGGCAAAAAGTGCTCTCAGAGTTAAGACCTCTTCTCTGCTGTGGGATGTTCTCTGACAGTAGGAATGTTCATAATGCACAGCCAGTTAACAGTGGCAAATGAGTGTCACACACTGCCTCAGGATTACAGCAGTTATAGTTACCAGGGGCTGAGACCATTAATTTTTCTGTTTGTGTTACCATCCATTCTCATTGTATCAGCCTTCATTCCTCACATTTTTCTAGCTTGTTTGCTGTATTGATTATTTTTAAATGGTCAATATTTTGAATAGTTAAATATTGCAAACTGGGATTAATAATGCAGGTTCTGAGTACTTGATTCTGGAGCCTGACTAGATCCTTGAATTTCTAGTGATATTTTTTTAAAAAAAAACTACTGTTCACTAAAGTAGTGTGTCATGTATACTTTAAACAATTTCTAGAGCTTCTACAGATACTTATTTATTTTAACAGTTCCAATTCTGTGCTGGAGGGGGATTATACGACTTTACAAATATTGAAAGCACAGAAGGATGAAAAGACTCCGGTGTGATTAAGGACAAATGTGTTAGAATACCAGACTGTCTTCATGCCTGAGAGAATATGGCAAGAGTTATTTTTATTCCTCAGAATAAGAACTGTTTACTAGTTGATGTTATTTCCAGATAACCACTATATTCTGTGCTGCCAGCTACACTATGACATTTTTATGGCTTTTGAGTCATAGTTAGTTGGTCACTGCTCTAAACAGGATTTCCTTTTATCTGAATATTTGGCACTGTGAAGGGTAGCCACAGAGCAATCAAAGTTGTACGATCATGGAAAGTTGTGTGGTTTTTTTGCATAATCGTATAGGGAGTCAATACCAATTTAAAGACTTAATTTGAATCAGTCTGGGAATGTGAAAGGGTCACTGTCATGTGCTGATATGTCATTCCTTTAACCATTGTGACTATGATAATAATGAGATGTCAAGTGATGACTTGAGTTTGCAATGAATGTGACTGAAGTTTAGAAATCATTTCAGTAAGAGGGGCTGTTTAGTGTTTGAAAGATAAATTGACTTTTTTCTTCTTGTGGTCTTTAATTTACTTTGTAAATGTTATTTTCCCTAATATGTCTTTCTTGCATAGTTAGAGGGCTGTACTAATCAAATTGAATTGCCTCTTCTTATTTTTCAAATTTTAATCACAATAAAAACCTGAGGATTTTCAGGTAGCTAATTCCAGTAAATCTTCTTCATATTACTTGAAGTTTATCTGTTTTCATTGTCTTGTCAGGTTCAGTTCTGCTCTTTCGGCTTTTCATCCTTCTCTAAATAACTATTAGTGTAATTCCACCAAAATAGTTAATTTTTATCCAACTTTTTGAATATATGATCATCTTTACTTTGACATAGTTTAACTGTGGTCTTTATTAGTTTGTCGCAAGAGCTGAGGTTTGAAGTCAAGGGTAGAGATGGTCTGCTGTATTGCCTCAGAACTAATACAGGAATGACTTTTTAACTTAATGGTGTAGAGTCCTTCTGTCTTTACCGCTTACCCTGATACGTTGAGGTGCTTTTCTGTCAGGTATGTATCTAGTGAACAGGAGAGTGGTTCTTGATCAACTGATCCTATAGCCAATGATACATCCTTTCACCTTTAAAGGGATGACATGAGTGATCTAGAAATTGAGTTTCCCCACCTGAGCTGATGCTTGCAAAGCTGATCCTGATGCTAACTGTATATTGCTCTGCTAGTAAGGCCACGCTTTTAAGGCTAGCATTTAAAATCTGTTCAATATTAGACCACTTAATGGTATTGAGCTTCACTCTTCCTGTTTTACAGATAAACTTCTGGCAGTTCCTATTTGTATTTGCTTGCTTTCAATTTTCTGTGAAACCTTTACTCTTGGAATGTCTTAGATGTTAGTTTTCCTGTCATTTCCCTTTACAGTCAGTATAAATGTCTCTCTTTAAAAATCTTACCCATATCAGTTGAACCTTCATTATTTTATCTTTGTCATTCTAATTTGATTAGATTATCATTAATATCATGATTCATTTGTAAGACATTTTCTACTTTTTTCTTGTTCTCCTGATGTACCAGCATCCCTGGAAAATAAATCTTTACAGATTGTTCTCTTTAGTTACCATGCATGTTAACTGTTTACATATTATCTATTATTCATGGAAGTGCTTGTCACTGGTTGCTACAAACACTGAGGGAGTTAAATAAGTCTTCTGAAAGATGATCCAATAAAACATCTGTCTTCATGTATATTGATCCACTGAAGTGGAATTTCATCCTGCAATATTTTATGACTACATAGCACTTTTAATTTCAGAATGTTTCACACTTTTTCTGGAGAGTTCGATGAGTCTGCAATCATTCTCATTGCCCTCATGCTAAAAAAAAAACTTTAAAGTGAAGAAGGCTTTTCACAGGAACTACCAGAGAGCAGCCTGTTCCCATCAAACTTAATGGTAACCAGAAGCAATATTACTAAAATTGAGATCAGAAGTGTGAATCAGTCTCGCACTGGAACCACCTCACTAAACAGTTTTTTTAGAAGATTATATTGTGGTTATATTTTTGTCATTTCTTCCTCTCTTAAACAGTCCTTACTTTTGTCTTTGGCTCTGCAAGTGTGTTTAAAATACAAATGTCTGTGTCCCTTAAGCAACAATTAACTCTCTGTGCTGCTTAGTCCTGTGATTCTCCTGATTCTTCCTCAAAAGTTTGATAATTTTACCCTATCTGCCTCATCTTCACTTTTGCCTTTCATAGATTTCTTCCCTTCTGTTTCAATGAAGAGTGGTTATTCTGGTGTCTTTTGTCCTTATCACGCTGGTTTTTGATAAATCTGTCAGCCCTACAATTTTATTTTCTTGTATCTCCATGTTAAGATTCCAACATTATTGCTGAGTTAGACTTGCAGTTTGTGAATTACAGAGGTCACAAAGGCTGTTAAACAAGTTTATATCAACACCTGTGGATGTCTGCATTCCTGTACTCCTGACTCCTTGATTCACTATGTCTGACAAAACTGTCCTTTATGGAGGAAAAATACCTCTGAATCCACTTATTTATTTCAGGCAATATTTCTGCTTTCAAACACATTGGGACTATAAATGAATGTCTTTTCAGTAACCGAATTCTGTTGCTATTGTACAACAAAGCTTAAGCCTGCATTGTGAATTTAGTTTTTCTTTCTTTCTCTCCAAGCTGGAGTAAATCAGATTAGTTTACCTACCACTGTACTGCTCCTACTGATACGCCACCATTTTCACTGCTTTGTTGGAGAATCAGAAGCTCCCATTGCAAAATGGGAGCTCCCTGTCACTTGGCCATTCACTTGTCATGTTTTCTAAGCTCTTGGTAAAACAAGTTACCTAAGCATGGCGTAACTCAGAGACCTGAGATGATCCTTTTGCCCACAAAGTATGTAAGAGCAAGAAAACCCTCTCAAAATAGACTAGTCATAGTTTGCTTTTCTTCTTACTGTTATCGTAACCTTCCCTTTTTCAGAGACCAGCTGGGATGGACAAAGGTTTAGAAAGTTTGTAGAATGTCATGAGAAGCTGCATTACAAATGTTTCTCAAAACTTGGAAAAAACTTACCACAAAACATTGTCATTCAGTACTAGAAAGCAGAGGATTACCTTCCTTACAGGCAGCTTTTCCAGCAGTAGCTTGTATATGTTGTTCACATTCTGTTATGTAGTGTGAGAACTATCAACTTTTATTAAATTCTTCTTTCCCATAAATACAAATGAGAAAATAGTCACAAAAAGCATTGTTGCGTTCATACTCGTATTTACCCTAGTTAAATGATGGTAATCCATCCCAGAAAGGGAAGTTCCTTTTTATAAAATGTTCACTCATTAATTGATACTGTATTTTAAAAGACCAAAAATCTAACAAATATTGAAAACAAAACCACAGAATATGTAATTTTTAAATTTATTTTTAAAGTTTGTCCCCCAAATTATTATTTTGGAAATATATTTAACTTCAGACAATGTGGGAAAAGATGTAAGATCCATTCAAGCTCTATGTTTTGTATTATATACATTCAAAGATTTTAATCTATTTAAGCAAAGATTGGTTTCTCAAATGAAGTTAATGTTATATGGAATTAATAACCTTAATCAAAACCTAAATCAATCAGGCTTTAACCTACCTCTTATCAGTTGTCTACTGAGGAGGAGTAGAAAATAAGACAAAAGAAAGTCTGAGATGCCGGCAAAACCAACATTTGGACCATTTTAGTTGGTTGATAGAATATGAGAACCTGTTTCTTGAGTTGAAATCTGCCATCAGTGAAATAAAAACCCTGCACATGAACTTAACAGATACATCCTTCAAACTGTTAGGTCGTATAACAGATAGTCCTTCCAGACACCTGGTTCTCAGGGAGTAAGGAAGTATTTTTCCAACTTTGCAGGACAGAGGTCAGCGTAGATCTTCCTTCAACTTAGAGGACAATAGCTAATGAAAACTCAGTGATTCAAAAATCCTTTAGACTAGCAGGAAAATAAAGCATTTTCCTTTCTCCTGCGCAAGTTTCACTCCAGACAGGTTTAGTTCTTAAGGTCATGAAAAATGAATCTCAGTTCTTTTGTCTCTTTTCTCTCCTCTCTGTCTACATAATTCTGCTTATTTAATGAAAAAGAATCTGAACTTGCCAGTCCTAGTCCCTTGTTTTTTTGCTTCATGGTTTGCACAAGGGGACAATTTTGTCCTTTCTCTGAATATTAACAAATTAAGCATATGAGTGGACATGACTCACTGTAAGCAAGGGCCTTTTGATTCTGAAACAAATGAACTTTCATGTTGAATTGCTTTTGGATCCTGCTGCACCCAAGGAGTGGGAGCTTCTAGAAAGCTTTAAATATTTAATGTAAATATGAAAATGAATAATTTAGTAGTTTCTCATTTGTAAAGTAGTTCAGTTAATGGTCTCAGTTCTTTAGCCAGTTTGGGTCCCTGCATTCTGTAAAAGGCCTCCTGAATCAGTCTGAAATGAACAGGAGTCGCTGTTGGGAGATACCGCTCCAGCTTAATCCTTGTTTGTGGAAAGAAAAATTTCCCCCAGTTACTCTTATTTCAATCATCTCTCATGGCTGCTGGAAACAAAGTTGTATGCAAAGCATTTTGCAGCTCTTGGAAGAAATGTTGTGGAGCAAGTCTACCTAGAATGATGTTCATCTATAATTTAAAATTTCTTATTTCAATCAAAAAGTCAGAATCAAAAAGTTGCAGACTTCAGGTTAGGCTGAGTGAGCATAAAAAGGAATAGAAATGAATCCTCAAGTAATATCAAGATAACAGTAAAGCGTCCCTTTTTTGCAGAAGTTGTCAGGATAGCTATAACTTTTCACATTAATTTGGACTGTGGCTAGATTCTGTAGAATTTGTATATAAAATTTTAATTCTCATAGCTTCCAAACAGCAGCATGTTATTGTGTATGGAAGCTTCACATGACCCACAGGAAGGACTAACTTAACTTTTTCTCTCATCCTATAAGTGACATTTTACCCTCCAGGACTC
>NW_010406469.1:121281-121656 GCF_000710305.1 Buceros rhinoceros silvestris | reverse complement strand
ATAAATATATATAAATATATTTTACTTCTAATATTGTATGGGACATTGTATTATATAAAGAATCTACTGCAAGGGGAGGCTTCAATATGATGTCCTTCCAGTGGGAGTTTGTCATTAAATGAAACATTCCACTACTTTATGGCCTTCATCACTCGAGTTGTGATGCTACACAGAAAGTGTATTGTGTGTTTGTGTAGTTTTCAACAGATGTGAGAATATGGGCTTTGTCATTCTTTGACTAGTAGGACACTAAATTCAGTATTGTTTTCTTGGCAAAATGTAACATCTGATGTATTAAAGATATGTGAAATTAATTCCTACTAATTTTACATCGTGCTATAAATGAGGGCATATGTCTTGCTGATACTGGCTGGG
>NW_010406469.1:110282-121145 GCF_000710305.1 Buceros rhinoceros silvestris | reverse complement strand
CATATGTCTTGCTGATACTGGCTGGTTATGCCAAGAACATTTCACTGGGCAGATCTTTAGCAGATGTTTCTTCTTTGATTTGAGTTGAGCTTTGCTGCTGACGTTGATAATATAGCCTAAAATTTTTATTTCAGCCAGGTAGCTACAAATACTATTGGTCATAATGCTGCACAGAATCAAACTCCACAACCTGCGTAGGTTGTAAAGCCGGTATGTTTTATCCAGCTCTGCAGCGCTGGGTGCGGCAGGGAGGGTTTCCCTTAAAATGCTCGCACACCATCAGCGGTGAATGACCCTTATTTAAAGCAGCAAAGCATCCATATTCAAAAGGTTTCCTTATCTCCTAATACATATGCACAACCTGTCCCTCTTCCTATGTTAATTAGGTCTCCTCCCCTCGGCGCATGCGTAGTGCACTCTGGTGGTGGTCTCTTGGTGGTCGTGGGGAGGAAGTAAGAGCCTTTCAGAGTCTTCATTGGGTTTGGCCTTTTGACCTCGGGTCCGTTGCTCATGCGCAGTGGTGAGTGGGACTGGTGATAAACCATCAGCCTGCTTGGGCCCCTTATTCTTCTTATCTGTCTCAGCTCGTTCTTTTGCCTAACCCTATTCTTGAGGCCTCGCCCTGCCCTGGTTGCCTTGCCCTGTGCCTCAATTTTTGTCTGTTTCATGCCACTTTTACAAAGTTACACTACTTTTGCAAAGCTGAAAGGTTACAAGCCTAGCAAACTGCAAACTTTTACCCAGAAAGTTATAAAATCATCTAAATATGCAAAAATCTATTGAAGCCCCTACATAATAATATTTTCCTGTGCTTTGTAAAAACGATTTTGTGCTGTGCCTTGAGCAGCAGCCAGATCTTTATGCTTTCCTGAAGAAGCATTTTTTTTCACTCAACGCAAATCTAAATGTCCCATGTATTCACATTAAGGAAAGGTCAGTAGGGACTGAGTATTTTAAACTATTTATGTTCAGAACTTATACTGTAGGTTAATAAGCAATATATTAAAATCTTCCAGGCTTTGTTTGCTTTTCAAGTGTTTTGGACCATCCCTTAAGTATCTTTGCAGATTTAATGTCTGAAATTTGTTCTTTCATGATAGTGGAACTAATGGAAAGTTTATTGGTATCAGTATAAGGTTTATACTTTCATCTCTATTTTAGGAGCACAGAATATTTTCTTCCATCTGTGATATAGTGTGATACTTTCTTACCACCTTCCAGCCCTTCTCCTGATTTTTTTCATTTAGTCTTTCAGAAACGAAAGTTGACTAATCCTTCATAGCGCTTTGTCTTTTCTTAGCATCTTAGGAAGCAAAACAGGCTTTCAGTGAGGCATTTGGACCATATGCTTAATAACATGCTTTAACCTGAAGTGGTCAGGCAGTTGGACTAGATGATCACTGTAGGTTCCTTCCAACTGAAAATATTCTATTCTGAAAACAAAAGAGCTATAAGGCTGTTGATAGATGCAAAATGGATGCATTGTAGAAATTTATCTATCTTTCTTTGCTTGTTTCTCATTCAAGTTGAAATGAAAAAATCAAAATATAGAAAAAATATTCAGAAAATATGGAAATACTGAAAATAAATGCTCTGGTGTTCATTGAAAAGTTTTTTTCAAAATTTTTCAATGCAAAATCATGAAATGCGGATTTGAAATTAACTTAATGAAATTAAATGCTAAGTCACAATGTAATTCAAAACAAAAATTTCATTTTGTACCTATATTCAGAAAATGAATATTTTATTTCTGTATAAATACTAGCTAGGGAAATTAAAATCCTTTTCTTTTTTTTTAATTTACCCATCCTTTATAAATACTTTTTTGAGTTCTTGGTGTATTTGTAGGCATGAATGCTAAGAGAAACGACCTATACCAGCCAAACATCACATGGTATGCAATCAGTTATATATATCAAGCCCATTTTTTTTTTAAAAAAGGGTGATGTGTTATGTGGTAATCCTTGAGTAGAAGACAGTAGTGCAATCTGGGATTCCATTGGCTCTGCTGCTATTCTTCTCAGTCCCCAAAGCTTATGCACCAGTTAAGTTCCTTTTGATTTCTCAAAATAGAGCTTAGTAATATGTAAGCAAAGAATAGACTGTGAATCAGTTGTCTACACAGCACAAATATACCCCAGCATGGAAAGTCAGGAATCAGTAATTACCAGAGAGTTGGGTCCAGCACATTTCCTTTAGGATCTGTCTAGAGCCTCAGAAATGCTTCATCCTTGACTCGCTAGGGTATGTGGATCCTGTGCTACGGGTATCTGTTACTCTTATTTTTAGCTATAGGTTCTCCATTTTCATGAGAGGTGAGAACATAAAAATAAAAAATGAAGAGTTTATTTGGGTAGAACAGTTGTTCTCAGGAAACCAAAGGTCTGATCTCATCATGAAATCCTATACAGGTAATCAATCACAGCCGTACCCATTAATGTCAAGGGTAGTGGGTCTCTGGCTATTCAAGTGTCAGATGAAAGCAGGGATTTCTGCAATGTTATGCCCTGAAGGGGAGAGAAATGCAAAGAGGATTTCACTGAGCCTTAACATTGCGTTTTGTGTGAAAGGCTCCTCTGCGGGAGGCCAAGAATCTGTGTGCCAGTCATTCTTATGTTTGACTTAATCACTTGGGGTGGTATTTGTTTCTGTTTCTTTCTGTGTACATGGTGATGTGTATGCCTGTATTGGGGTTTGTGTCAAGGTTCGGTAGCAGGAGCATTCAGGGCTTCTGTGAGAAGGGACCAGGAACTACCCCAGTGTCAGACAGAGCCAGTTGCAGGTGGCTCCAACACAGACCCACCACTGGCCAAAGCTGAGCCCATGGGTGACACTGGTGTCACCTCTGTCATAACACATTTAAGAAAGGGTAGAAAAGCTGTGCAACACCATCTGGGAGAAAACAATGAGAAAAATGTGAGAGAAACAGCCGTCCAGACCCAAGGTCAGTGGAGGAGGTGGTCTGGGTGTCAGAGTAGAGATTTCCCTGCAGCCTGTGGTGAAGGCCATGGTGAGACAGGCTGTCCTCCTGCAGCCCATGGAGGTCCATGATGGAGCAGATAGCCACATGCAGCCTGTGGAAGACCTCACTCTGGAGCAGGTCGATGTGCCCTAAAGGAGGCTGTGACCCTGTGGAAAGCCCACGCAGGAGCAGGCTCCTGTCAGGAACTGTGGCCCGTGGAGAGGAGCTCACAGCGGAGCAGGTTTTCTGGCAGGACCTGTGGCCCTGCGGGGGGCCTATGCTGGAGCAGTCTGTTCCTGACAGACTGCACTCTGTGGATTGAACCCACACTGGTTCCAGCTTTTGAAGAACTCCAGCCCATGGAAAGGACCCACACTACAGAAGTTTGGGAAGGACTGTCTCCTATGGGTGGGATCTCACACTGGAGCAGGGGAAGGAAGCATCAGAGGCAATGTGTGATGAACTGACCACAACCCCCATTCCCCATCCTCCTGCACCTCTGGGGGGAGAAGGTAGAGACAATTGGTGGTGAAGCTGAGCTCAGAAAGAAGGGAGGGATGAGGAAAAGATGGGTTTTTTTAGTTTGTTTTTTGTTTCTCACTATCCTACTCTGTTATTAATTGGCAATAAATTAAATAAATCTTCCCCAAGTCAAGTGTCTTTCACCTGTGATGGTAATTGGTGAGCAATCTCCCTCTCCTTATCTTGACTGACAAGCTTTTAATCTTACTTTCTCCCCCTGTCCTGTCCTGTTAAGAAGGAGGAGTTATAGAACAGGCTTCTTTGCACCTGGAAGCCAGCCAAGGTCAATGCACAGCAATGACAGAGCACTTCAGCTTTGCTGTTTGGATAAAGGTGGCAAGAAAAATGTTTTTGTTAAAAAGCACTTAAACATAGGGAGTAAATAAGTAGGAGCACATGGTGGCTGTGTAGAGCCTTGATTGAATCATTGAAGGTGCATCTTTCAAAGCAGATGTGAAGGCATCAAGCCCTGAAACACAAATGAGTCATAATCAAATGTATTTTTATCTTGTATGAATCAAACTGTAGCTTTGTCTTTCTGAGTAACCAGATTGTCAAGAATCAATATGATTTTAAGCAACTCGGCAAAAACATTTGCATAATTTTGACTTGCTTTCTGAGCCAGGCGGTGCCCTTAAGCCAATTGCTAAAATCAGTCAGTATAAACTGGGAACTTGTTACCTTTTGGATAAACTTCATATTCAGAGATTATGGAGGGGCAGATTGAGAAGACTGGCAAGTTTTCAGATGGCCTTTGATTGGAGACTACTGCACATCAGCAAGCAGGTTTGCTTTGATTTGGTTTTGTTTTCAGATGTCCTGTTTGAAGATGTCTTTTCATTAATAAGCACCCAAGTGATCTGAATCAAATATGAAGGGATCCATTTGAGGCAGAAAAGATGTAAGTCCATAGCAGGCTCTACTTGATTAGTGTTTGCCAACAACTGCTCCCCTACAGAAAGAATGAGTCCGGACTACTGGAAACAAAGAAGGGTTTACTGCTTGAAATAAAATATGAATCAATTTTCATGTAAGGGACTGGTGCTTATGATTCACATTTTGATATATGTAGTATCGGGGTAATTTTTGATCATGTGTATTACATAAATGTCAAATTTTAGGTGAGTATTGGTGTTTTTCTAATACTGCGTTTAACTAGAGTAAGAAAATACTGGGGTAGTTTGTGAAGAAGAGAGGTAGCCGAATAAAAGAAAGCCTATTATTAAAATAATGCCAAAAGTGATTGCAGTTCCTAATGGAAAATTCTAAACTCTAAGAATTTTAGCATCATTATTTAAAATACCTAATGGTTGTATCACGGAGTATACATTTATACACAAACCAAGGCAGATGCAGGGGTCTTGTTAGTCCCCTCCATTGCACCATTTTGATGCTGATGTAATGCTGCTAAGGTCAGTAGAATTACCTGGCAGAGCACTAATGCAGAGATGTAAAGAATTAGCTCATACAACAGCTAATCTTTCAGAACAACTTCTCTAAACTCTAAAAAACCATATGTGTGAGAAAGTGCTCAGGAGACCAAATTCAGGCCTGAATAGAAACAAAGGTGCCCTGATTTCCCTCTGCTTCTTGTTATGTTTTATTAGATGCAGCTTTACGATGTAAATGAGGTTAGACATGCACAAAAGCTGCGCTGCGGCTGAGGCAATTTCATCTCTGTACCACCAAAAGGGACTATCTGATGCTTGTTTTCCACAGGATTGATGCTTAAATGTTGACATGATCCAATACTTTAAGAAACAGAAAACTGATCCCTCCAAAAAGTTCTAAAATTATATTCTGCAGGACTAGTTTTCCCAAGAGGCTCAGCATGGTGTCAGACAAGCACAAGGATGATAATGGGAACTTGTGTTCACAGGAAAGGGAAGAAGCGTGTTGAGACTGACTACGTTTACACCATCCTACAATCAAGTTGGGCTATTTTAATTCTGAAGTGTTGTAACCATGCTGTTAAATGATCTGAAATGCTGGTTTGGTATACTTGGTCAAGAGGTATTTCTTTTCCTAGAGGAAGACTTGTCTCTTCTAAAATTAAAGATAGTCTGCATTTCATTGGAAATTTTAATGGTTGAATGTAAAATGATGAAACAACCCAAACCAGAAAACCCTAAGTTCAGTGGCAAGCCGTCCTTTACCCAAGTAAAACAAATAAACAAAGCAATGGTCCCAGACTGCTGAGATATTTTCAGTGCAGTCTACTGTGAGAAGAAAAGTGGGGAATTCTAACCAAACGAAACCAAAAACACTGCTAGAATTGAGAAAAATAGATAGTTCCTGAGAAAGTGCTTGTTCTATTTGGAGGGAAAAATTAAAATTGATGCTGAAATTTCAACTTAAAAAGAAGAAGCTGTTGGATTATCAGGGTCCATTGCATCTGTGCTTTGTAAAACAGAAGAGGTCCTATTCTAAAGCCAGGTGAGGAACAGTAAACTATGCTTGTGAGTGGATGCGTGGGCACAGTCCTCATGCTGGTACAATGCAGTTATGTTGGGGCAGTAGCAAGTCTGTAAATGAAAATGAAAAAAAGAAAGAAATAGTACAGCATTTCTCCCTCAATATGAAAAAAGATACAATTTTGCCTTCCTTTTAAGTGGATCATTTGCTGTATATACATTGTTTTGCTTATCATTTTAAGAAAGGGGCAGAGGGACCTAGACTGTGTTTAGCCAGCATAGTGTCACATGATTTTTCCTTTGGTTCATGATTTAAGCTCAAATGAAATAACTGTACTGCTTTTTAAAAATTGTTGGCAGAGGAGACCAATGAAATGAGTAGATTATTTTATTCTCCAGGGCTATAGCTTCAAGGGCACTTCATTAGTTATGCTCTGTTCTGAAGATTTTCATAGCAGCCATAGTAGATGGGGTCTTTTTTTCAAGAAAAGATGAATGGACTATTCCTAAGTGTTTGTAAAGCTGGATAAAGGGTCTTTGGAGTTCAGAAACTGATCTATAGCTGATATTCAAAAGTAGACCTTGGGGGTGTAATGTCTTCAGTGAGTAAACAGTCTCTGCTGTTATAGCTCATCTGTACAATTAATGAAAAACACAAAACATTTTTCTGCTTTCATAATTTGTGCCTTTCAGAATGGATAAAGTGCACTTAAATGGTGTATTTCACCTCTTAGACTTGACTAAAGTTAGAGATCTACAGGTACAGCTTAATGGTAATTTCTTTTGGCAGCCTCGTGTCTTAACATTGTTGTACGGTCACTTTTAAATTAGACACTTCCTAATGCTGTTCAGTGGGACAGCTGATGCTGTGAAGGAGAGGCAAGACTGGGGACACAGAATGGGGTGGCTTGATCTAGTAGACCAATGAGAAGAAATTATTGTGAAACTGCAACATGGAGCTGTCATCCTAAACCTTCTTTATAGTCAATGGACACCATGGGAGATGAACCAGCTGGTTTAGGAACAGAGGACTTACCTTTTGGAAGCCAGCTGCCACTGTTAGGAGGAACACAGTAGATGTGAGATCATTGTCACTTCTGTGGTATTGAAAGAAATATGAGAAAGTAAAGATTCTGACTTCTCAAACTGTGCTTATGACATCATGCGTGATAAATTATAGATAAAAAAATGATTGTTTCAAAAGTACCCCCAAACTATCTTTGCATTATTGATGCTGATCATTATGTCAGTTTAAGCCTCAGAAAATTTCAACCCTGAAGTTTCTGTTAGTTTGTGGTTCAGCTGCATGAGAACCAGCACAAAAAAGTAAAATATTCAGCAAACATAATTTTCTTCCCTCAAAACGCTGACTGCAGCGTTGATAGCAGGTTTGATTTGATGTTGTGAATATCTAGAAAAATACATACAGCACACACAGCAAAAAAGTTTACAGATCCCTTCCCTCTGCTCATATATATTCTTCTCAGACCTCAGTGAATGTAACATCTTCTCTAACTTAATGAATTGCCTCCAAAATGCTAGAATAGTTTGTGTTTCAGAGACCAATATACTAAAAAATTCCCATTGGAAGTTTCCTTCACATCTTATGGTTTGGCAGAGGCTCATCCCTCCCCCTCCCCTTTCTTCTTTGGACTGATAATTTATCAGCATATGTGATTATTTCTGATTATTATGCAGCAGTGGAAAACATGCAGTCTCTTCCCCTGGTCTGTATTCCCAAGGAGCCACCAATTACCAAGTCTGAGTTTTAACCGCTCCTCACAAATCAATGCTATTAAAATGTTTAAACAATGATGTAATTTCAATCCAAAGTATAGCTTTATTGCATTTAATTATTAATAATTGTATCAAAATGATCATTTTCTCTTAAGTATTTTCATAGACTTTTTTATATCTGCATCCAACTGCACTTTGCGTGTCTCCAGCTCACATCTGCTGACTCAATGGACTCTTACTGCGCCAGTGAAGAGTGATGTAGCTATGGGAGTGGGGCCAGATTTTGCTTCACTTAGTGACAACACAACTGTCAGCTGAAAACTTTCTATGCAGAATCTGCCCGACTAATGACAATGAAAGGGTCAGAAAAAAAACACAGCTGGGGCTGCCATTCTCAGGTTGGAATGGAAGCCCTGAGGGTAGAAAACTCGTATTTTGGCTTAGAGTATTTGACATGAGAGATATTAAGAGAAAATCAGCCTGTTTTCCCATTACACCTTTTCAAAGTTAACCTACACCTTGATCAGTTCTGACTGAATTTCCTTCTCACTATTCTCAAAATTATTCTTCACTTTCTTCCTTTGTCAAAGCAGAATCTACTCTTCTCTTGACTGTACTAACCAAAGATACATCAATTTGTTATGGGAGCCCTGTGTCAAGTTTAAGATATTTCTAATAAGAATGGAATCTAAGTCTTTTTTAGGACTAAATGTGCCTTGTAGTCTCAAATGTCAAACATAATTGCAAAAATATGCTCTAGCACTTGCCAGTGCGTATTACTGTCTGCATACCTCTGTGTGTGTATATATCTATCTATATATATCAATTTATGATTATGAAGGTATTTTTCCAATGTCATACCTATATCTGTTTTTTTCGCCAATTGATCCTATTTATATTTTTTTGTAAGAGATTCTAAAGAAATTTAAGAAAAGCATATCAAGTATAGTAAAAAATAGTTTCCATCTAGATGTTAGTCATGGGGTGTTACAAATGGGGTTTATTTTAATTTCCCAGCTAGAATGTTAAAGCTGGTTAGTATGAAATCCTCTCTTTTCTTCCATCCACGTAATTACTATTTTGTAGCTGGCTCTGCATAACTTCATTGTATTACGTTCTCAGGGCTGTTGCTGGCGTTGACGGAGACCCTGATTTAGTTCATATGGAAATCCAGGATGCCAGTGGAGGTATGCAAATGAAAATGTTATCAATTGATACCTTAGTGTATAGTCATTTCTCTTTGTTTTAGAAAGTACTTTCTGGGTTGTTTTTAAAACTAGTCAGAAGATAAATTGTGCAAGGCAGATTTTTTCTCTGTTTATCTGCAGTCAGCAAAGCTGTCCTGTTATATAAAAATACAGTATAATTTAAAATTTACTTGTTTTCCACTCTAAGATGAATTGACATCAAGATGCTATGCTCCATTGAAAATGTCCATTAATAGTACAATTTATTCTGGCAGTTAAACATTGAACGTTTTTTCATGATTTGCAAATAAAACTGGCAATGCAGTGTTACTGCTGTTTAAGTGTCTGTGAAAGTGAATTGTTGCATATGTCAGTCCTACTGCACCAACCACCGTGTCACAGTATTTCCTCATGTTATAGTATCCAGTATACTTGGAGACTTCAAAAATAAAATAAATTAAAAAGCAGATTAGCAGTCAGAATGTCCGGTGCTGAAGAGTCACCATGATTCCAAAAGCTTGTATAATTTCTTGTAGCCAATTGTACTCTCGAAAGATAATTTAATTCCTTGAATCAGATCATCTAAGTTCCTGGTCCAATAGCTTTTCTTCATTCCAGCCCTATTTAAAAGTAAAAGTTACTGTGTTAAAACCTGAATGGAAGTTTCTAAATCTCTTAGCAATGAGATTTCTGAGATGTGGTGACCCCTACGCAGCCCATCAGCCACTCTCTTTACAGACAGTGTAAGAAGATTCTTCAGGAGCTGGATAGAAAGAATTTTTTGTTTGTTTATTTAAGAGAAACAGCAGAAAAAGAAAAACTCATGAAATATCTGCTGGCAGGATTTTCAACAAACTGACTTTGTGCACTTTTGGTCAGTATGAGCATTGCCATTGATTTTAGTGGAAACAGCATCTTTGTACTACGTATCTGATGAAAACTATAAAGCTTGCCACTTGAATTATGAATAGCTGCAAGACTGTTTGATGGGCCATTGCTGAGCTTGCTCAAATATCCTTGCGGTGATGATTTGAACATAAGAGGGAGAACTTGGATTGATGCTAGCTGCCTCTTAAACAGATCCAGATTTTAAAACAAATATTTATATCTAGTATACTGGTTTGGCCTTTTCTAATTAAAAGTCATAAAGTGTGGAATGCATTTCCTATCACACCGCAAAAGTAATGAAGGACATGGGAGTGCATTATTTGCTCTTTCATACTGTATCTGGAGTGCAGGCAGAATTACTGATCTGGGCGCAGAATTATGTGTAGAAGATTTTTCTCACTGTGCTTGGGAGAGTCACTCAAGTAGTTTGTGCTCTGAAGCTCGTGACAAAAGGTGAGTTGCACAAGGGCTTGAATCTAGGAGAAGGTCTTTGGACCATAGCTAGTGTAGAGATATGATTATTGCCTCTGCACTTTCTGATAAGAACAGGCTGCATCAAAGATGCAGTGATGCTGTTCTAGCAGCCCAGGCAGAGAGAATATTCCTTGCTCATTGCAAACTGCAGAGGATGAGAGAGGCTGTAGCCCCCACTGATATAAATCAGTCCAGGCTTTTTCAGCAAGGTATTAACTCTGAATATAGAACTCCTGCCCCAACAGAGCACTTCCAATAGCGTGTTAATAGTGTGTCTTAACTTTCCCACAGAGCTTTGAAAATAGCCTTTAAAATTCTGCACACTGTCTATTAAATGGAGTCTGATTCTATTCTCACTCATCACAATTTTATAGTGGGGTCGATCTATTGATTTCACTTGTGTTGTGTCAGGTTGCCATTTCTCCAAGTGAATAATTCAGATCTGTGCATAGGTTAAGTGAGAAAAGAAGCTCCTTCTATTCTCACCCATGAATGTCTCATTCATCTAACCCCTAATCTCTCTGGACCAGCAAAATTTGGATAATAACAGGCTGCCTCCCAGGAATGATCTGAACTGTAAGCAGTTAATATATTCTCAGCACACTGAAGATTGATAAACTCTTGTATAAGGGTTTAATATAATAATTTTACAACTAACTCACCCAGCAAAGGCAGCGTT
>NW_010406469.1:91146-110195 GCF_000710305.1 Buceros rhinoceros silvestris | reverse complement strand
CAGCGTTGTCCCTACATGAATAACATTTTATACTGCTTGCTTCTTTTTCCCTTGATAGCCCTGTCATATGTTTCTGTCTCTCTTCCCTCAGGTTATTGCTACATCACTTGCCAGATTCAAAATTGCTCTGATAAGACAATGACAGTCCAGTTTGCTGGTGGTACGGATCGGGATTCCCTGACTGTTCAGGATGACTACATATTTCTTCAGGTACAGCCGCTTTCTGAAGAGGCAGCCCATTTTTAAAATTTTGGGTTTTAATTTCAACAGTGCAGAAACACAGTGATTGTAGGAGCATGGAGAAATCTGTTTCAGAGTGAGAATGATGATTTATGAATTTTTACCTGGAACAAAGCATGTCTTTATTTGTCAAAATAGCCCCACCTTTATTTTGTGCAACCAGTTACCTATTTTTACAATTGATTTTAATTTATCAGGGACACAGTTTTAATTGTAGGAAAATTTTCAAGTGTAGTTCGAAGTTACTTTTTTGTAAGTACTCTTTGTGTTAGGCAAAATGCATCCCTTTTGTTCTTGTGCTTACATCCTCTTCTGGGTCCTCTAGCTCCATAGCACAAAAAAGTTTCCTAAGCAGAGTGTGCAAGGAAAGCCACTGATGGAATATTGGCTCAGCCTCTTCATATGGATGCTCCTCTGAAGAGGTTTTGCTGAAAAAAGAATTTATATGACTGTGCCTAGGAAGTAAAGGGTAAAATGACCGTAGCTGGGGAGCTTGAAGCAACTTAGAACAAAATCATAGAATTGTTTAGGTTGGAAAAGACCCTTAAGATCATCGAGTCCAACTGTAAACTTCATACTGCCAAGTCCACCCCTAAACCATGTCCCTAAATGTCACGTCTACCACTTGTGATGGTCCAAATTAGATTGCAGTTGTTTCATTCCCAAACTACAAGACCTGTGTGCAGAAACCTGATCTGGAACTCTGCCAGCCTTATGGTACCAGTACAGCTCAGGCACACTTGAAAATTTCATTTTATGTGCTTGGGACTGTTTTTTTAAGAGTTTGCTAGGGAATTTGCTTGTACTTTCCTCAGCAATTGGCTATAGTTTTTCCCTTTTATGTGATTTGCTTGTTGCAAGTCTTGTCTATTTATTGACTTTTGCAGGGAATCAATATTGTGACAATGGACAGGTCTCCCCACCAGTGCCTTGGTGTTCATCAGATTGGCATCTTTGCAGTTTGCCCCCCTTGTGGCTGTTTCTTCCAAAAAGATCTGTAAATTATTTAATAGAGACACAAAAGACCTGTCCTTCTCCTCTTCGGCACTGCAGTTTCAAGGTCCCAGATGGCTTAGAATATTTAGCACAACAAAATGGATTTAGGAAGGACTTTTTGAATTAAAGTAGGCATTTTTCAACTCATGGCACTCGTTTTGCACAAAGGTATTATTATCTGTGGCTCCCACCAGGCACACTCTAAAATCTGTTTTATAGTGTGTAGACGGCGAGAGGTGTTTGTCACCATGTGAACTTCCAGACTGCTGTGCTCAGCAAAACAAGGGCTGCTTCTTCTTCAAGCATTTTGTTTTACCAGCCATCTTGTATAATTGCATCTCAAGCTGTTGTTATACTACCTCACATGCCAGGCATGGGTAGATACAAAATAGAAGTGCAACCTGGAAATGAGCACGTAAGTAATAGACAGTTACAACTAGCAAAACGGTGCCATTGACAATGTAGTTTTGGTTGAGTTGAGACATGTCAATGCCAGTAGATTGCATCTGCATGTATTCCACCTAAAGGGGAAACGTCTCTAGTCTTTTCAGACTTGTTTGCAGTAAATTACAGTATCTAATATTAATCTCTCATATTGCTAAAATTGTTTACAGTTTGCTGTATCTGTATTACTGGAGGATAGAAGGTAACTCTGGGATCTTACAGTCAGATCTGAACCACACCTCCCCCTGAAGTGTGATGCAGGACACTACTTGACCCGTTCCAATGAAACCACACAACAGCTGCACATCTGCGAAAAGACATACTTCCTAAACCACATGGAAACTCTTTTATTACTAGACTAAAATATTGCTAGAAGTTAGAATATCGCTATAGAATTTAGAATCAGACCTGGGACTCCCCTTTATACCACAGCAATGTCTACGATGAGTAGAGGAATATCTCACCCCCACTTCTTTAGTATGCCTATATCCATGAAATTCAGGAACTTTCTAAAAGTAATTTCTCTTCCAGTTTGCACTGACACAGTTTTAGAGGTGATTTTAGCAGGAGGATTAACATCTCAACATTGTTTTTAAGCACAGACCAGACTTTAATGTCAGCGAAGCTTGACACGGCTAGCTGCTTCATCTCTGATTCTCTGCTAGCATGCATCATCTTCAGCCATTTAAAATGAGTGACATAAAAAAATTGCATGACAGACAAGAAGGCTATGAAAAGATGGATAAGGCTGCTATTTAACACTAATTAAATAAATGCTGAGGGTTTTGGTTTAATCCATCATTTAACAAATCAGATTCCTAAAGGACATCACATTGTTTCTACCACACACACACAAAAAAAGGAAATTGATTTAAAGAAAGAGTGAAAATTATTACATAAATACTTTAATATCTTGAAAATATTCAGGTAGGTGGACCTGCTGTCATGCATCAACTCTTTTTTTACCAAACCAAGTCAAGTTTGCATGCTTCAGGATAGGCTGTCTTCCAAATCAAGTCCTTTTTTCAACACAAAAGTTGAGGAGGAAAGCTGTGAGACTGGGGTAGGATTTTAAATGGATTTCCAAAGTCAAAGAAGGAAGATGAGTCTGTTTGTGCTTCTGTTCCACAATCTGTTTAGTCATGAACAACCAAAGAATAATTTTGGACATTTAATTTCACTTCTTCCATTTTCTTTTTTGTCTATTCTATTTCTGCAAAGTAGCCACACTTAGTGAAAATAACTGAATAGCCTTTACCAAGCTGATCTTCTGGAGGGGAAAAGAATGTGAAAAAAATGTGAAATATTATGTACCAAAGGCTGAAGCCTTTGCTAATCTCATCTGATGGTGCTCAGGAAGCTTAGTTGGAAATGTGCTGATTTACATACCAGCACAGATTTTGACGTTGCATTTCTGACTAGAAAAAAATAAGGAATGCTGTTAATTCTGTCTTTTCATCGATGTTTATTCAGAATCTTCCTTTTGCTACTTTGGAAAAGTATTTGCATTGGGCTTTTTTTGTGAATCAGGTAAAACCCTTAAAATGACTAGTGCTACTACGAAGAGGAGAAAGAGACTATTGGGAAAAATTATGCAGTAGTGTTCCTTTCAATGCACAGCGTTCCTTTCAATGTGCGTTTCTGTTGTCTTTTTTCAGTGAAAAAATTTATAAGCCCTCAAGTGTTTTACATAAAACCTAATCTGTCTTCAGTTCCACACATGCAAGCAGTTGAAATACATGTTCTACCTCTATATTTAAGCATATAATTGTGTCTTCAGGACATATTGCTGACTTTGAAACTGTCTGACCTATGGATTCAGAATTCTATTATCTTCCATGTGGCATGTCAGCTTCTTGCACTGAGAAATGTTTTATTCTGTATAGAAATAGTCAAATATAGTGAATGTCTTTCATATGTTAGTGTGATTTATTCAGCCTTTTGTGATCTGCTTTGAATTGTGCTGCTGGAGTATCACATGCCCTTGAGGTATCTGGTGTTCACGACCAGTGTACCCCCTCCCTACCTCTCACCCAGAGGGTGCTGCTACCTGGACTTCCATGAAAGGGCAAAGATGCGAGGAGCCAGTTGGTACAGAGGTGTCAGTAAGGACTAGGGTCAGTGAGATGAAGTCCCAAGTATCACCCAAGACAGCCAAAATGGCAAAAGAGGGAAAGTAAATTACTACTTCTGTCTTAAAGAGGAGAACAAAAGAGTCTGAGTCGGTTTGGAGTCTATTTTGTCACAAGTTTCGATTCATTCTTTTAGGAGTACACTGTGCAAATTAATTGCATGCAATAAAAGTAATAACTATGTATTTCAGCTGCAGGTTAAAAAGACAAAAAAAAATGTCTTCCATCTCAAACTCTTTAGATTTAATATAAACTATCATGGAGTTCTGTTTTTCATTTGTATAGACAACATCAGCAAATCGGACCAAGTATTATGTGTCTTACCGTCGAAATGGCTTCGTACAGATGAAGTTGCCAAAATATGCATTGCCAAAAGTAAGCATACACATTTTTATTTCTATTTATATAATTTTTGTCTTCTCTTTTTACCTACACTAGTTTTATTCTTTTCTCTTTTAAATCTCATTATTCTGAGATCACAATTTCTCCTTGTAAGGATTTGTGAATCCCATTTGTGGTATACTCATAGCCTTCTGCTTTTATTTTTGTTCTAGGAACATAGTAGCTCATAAAACATTTGTCACCAGTTACTGCAACGGTTTTTGAGCTATGCTTCCATGAAGCAGTGCTACGTACCCAATGGCAATGTAATGATATTGAGCAAGTATTCTTTCAAGGATCAATTATGGTTTAATTCCACATGGTGCTTTCTGGTATAAGCATGAATAGTAATGTAAGAGAATTTTACCAGTTGATGGTGCTCTATTTCATTAAAGAATCCCAATGTGGACTTAAATTACTTAACAAAATCACAAGGCTTCTTGAGGTTCCTTCCGTGTAACGTATTTTCATAGTGACAGGGTTTCTATATATGCACAGTAAGTTAGGAATAAAGCCCAGATATTTACATATGGTCTAATTGATGCAATTGATTTTTTTGTTCTGCACACAGTGTGTTTTCTAACTTTATTTACAGTTAGAAGGCTTCTGGAATCCTGAAGAAAAATGACGTAGAAGTTTTAAAGACCTAGCTGGATAAGGCTCTGGTCTGGGCTCACAGCTTGTCCTGCTCCCAGTAGTGTGTTAGTCTGGAGATCTGAGGCTCCTGCCTTTTCATGTAATTCTGTCTCTCACTTAGCAGAGAACTAAAACGTGTTATCTTTGCTTGTCTTGAATTGCAGGTTTTATTCGTTGCTCATCTAAGTACAGTGGGATACAATGTATTTACTTCTGATGTTATTGTTATAAAACAAAGCGTCTGTTTAATATTGGGGTTTTTCATCTTTGATTTTTTTATTTTACTTTATTTTAGCCTGAGGGTGGTCTGAAGTCTTCTGGTATTAAATGTACAACATTTACCAAATCCTCAAATCAAATCCTTGGAGATTAGCTGAACATGAACCTGAAGCTTGGATACTCCTAGCCTTTGTGCTTTCTTGGGGGAATCCTAATTAAGAAATCAGCAAGAGAATATCCAGTTTTAGATGTTAAAACATGCTAAATGTGGCCACCCCAAGAAACTGCAGCCCATGGATGACCCAAGCCAGGGCAGAAGAAAACAAGTAAGGAACATGAGGGAAAAGCAAAGAATAAGCGAGGGGTGGCAGAAAGAAACCCATCCGCAGATGACTCCAACCTCCTGCACAGCCCATTGTCTCACTGAAGGAGTTGGGAGGAAGCAAATTAACACAAGATGGAAACAAGGGAGTTCAGAGTGGGAAGGGAGAAGAGGTGTTTGATTTAGCTGAGTCTAGAGAAGAGGAGGAAGGATATTTCCCTAAGTGTTTGTTTGTGGGTTTGTTTGTTGTCAATATCCAAATCAGTAATTTAAAGTGTGTGTAGCTGGCAATAAATTAAATCAGGGAACGTTCCCCAGGTTGCAAATGTTTTCCCTGCGGCAAATTTCCAGAAGTGTCAGCACATGAGTGCAAGTGTTGAGTACGCTAACTTGTTTGGGGAAATGTTGTGTGTGGCGAAACAGAAGGGCAGAAATCTTTTAAGAGAGACCAGGGACTTTCTTCCTTCTGCTTCTGGATAGCCTGTGCAGGGGGAATCTGTACCCTTCTATTGCAGTTTCCTTGTCACACCAAATAATCTGATGCATTTGGCCAAGGCCGCACTGTTTGTCCTTCCCAATACTGCTGTCGCATGGAAGATGGACATACTAACTCAAGTTTATGAGAGTTGTACAGAATATTAGGTTTGTAGAACGTACTTCGCACTCCATGTGTGGATGATTACTTCAAGCACTCAGGGAAGTCAATTATTTTTAACAAGTTGGATGTGTACTGTATTTCCTTAATGACACATGCCTCCAATTTAAATATCAGTTTTGCGGTATGTTATATAAATAAAAGGCATGTTATTTGGGTTCAGATCTAGCCATCTGAAAGATCTGAATATATCAGTGGAGGTAATTGTCAGAACTCAAGAACTATATGAGACTATTGTCTTGTAGGCATCCACGTTTGTAATAGCTGAGCTTAGAGAAATTGTGAAGAGGAGCAGCAAATGTTATGGGAGAGCTGGAGACAACAGCACACAGTGGGTGCCTGAGATCTCTGTTCTGTGGAGCTTTCCTTGGCAGCAAAACCTCTCTCTTTGTGGGCCCACACTATAAACAAGATCAGTGTAGTGATGTCACTAAAAAATAATACTGAAAAAAATAAAATTTGTTTTTAAAAAAGTCAAACCAAAAGGCAAGTTGATTGTAGTGAATAAGCCTCCTCATGGGATGAGAATTCTGAATCTTGGAACATCTTCAGTAGAGAAAGACCCACTATAGCTGGGAGCTGAATCCAAATTAGAAACTGAAACTGAGTTCAACTTCTTAATGGTGTTTGTAATTATGTATTTGAAAAAGGGCCAAGGAAAGTGACAGATACTCTAGGTTTTGAAGTTTTCAAATCATAATTGAGTGCCTTTCTGGGAGTTTTGCTCTAGCTATGTGGAAGTTATTTGCTCCTCGTACATCTTACAAAATATGCAGAAATAATTGTTGGAAACTCTCTGGTTGGAAAGATAGCAGAGGATGAAATAAAGTTTCTAATAATCACTTTTAGCCTTAAAATCCATTAATTTGGAAGGAGTGCTTAGTTTACTGGGCATATGCCTTTACTGAGTGCATTTCTGATGTATTCAAAAAGAGTCATTTCTGTCAGATGTAGTCTGGATTGTTTAAATAGTGCTGCATGCTGAACTCTGTGTCTTGGAAAATACGGGGTTTTGTTTGTCTTTTTTTTTTTTTCCTCTCTCTCTTGCTAAACAGATGAACTCCAGGCTTAGAAGTTAATGGTTTCCTTTTGGATGGAGTCAATAGCTAGCTAGGAACAGGATGACTATGTGTCGTTTAAAAAGGGATGTTTTTGTGTTCTTACGAGTTCAGGCAGTACCCAGTGAGTGGGATGAAATAAACTAATAAACTGTGTCTCTTTAGCATTTTGATGATGCCTCCAAGGGACATTTCTTTGATATCTCCATACAACAGAGATGAAAATTTCACTAAGAGGGCCTGGAAGCCATTGGAATGGTGGTGGAAGTGAGAGATTTTAAACTCTCCTGTAAAAGATACTTTTTTTTTTTTTTAAGTGATTTGGTACCTTCACATTACAGCAGAAATTTCAGGTACTGAAATAAATAAGAGCATATCTCTGAAATTTTTCATCACACCGTATTTTAGTGAGATCATCTGAGTGCAGTAGAAACATATCTTCCAATCCGGTTTGAACTGAAGGAAAAGATTCATATAGGCAAATTACTGATGAAATTTTGAAAAAAAGCAGGATATCAGCAAAGACACTGGCACATTAAGAGTATGTCTAGAACACATGACTGTGGAGTTGCTGCTTTTATGGTGGTAGGAGATAGAATGAAAGACTTTACAAAGAATGGGTTTTTTTTAAAGATTCATTAAAAACAATAGCTTTTGAAAGAACTGAGTTTCAGGGGGGGTTAGGTATTAGATTCTACCTAACCAGGAGATGAAGTGGATTTGTTATAGGCTTTATTTCATTTTTTCTCAAAAGAATCGAATGAGGCTTCAATAAATCTCTTTCCAAGTGGTCTCCATAAAGTGCTTCGTGTCACTGGCCAGAATTTTTAAGCAGTGATTGTGTACAGGGAATGAAAACTGTAGCCGAGTTAGAGATACTACATACAGGCTGGTCAAGGATGTGTCTAACAACTTTAGGAGAGCTGTGTAGGAACATCAGGCTCTAGCCTGAGGGAACAGTGCTGGGCTCTTCAGATGTTATTTTTGTGCTGCACAAATGTGTTTCAGAGTGTTTTTACACATGAAGATAGGTAAACATTTTTCAGACTGTGTAATTAGAAAATGTTGTAGATGTCTCATTTTCCTTTTGATATGGAGATGTTGAGAATATACCAAAAATCAGAATCATTTGTATTATATTGCTTATATTTTCATTTGTGTTTGTATTGGTCCAAATGTACCCCCAAGGAGAAACCTAGAAAAGGATGAATGTTTGTCTTTTTACATATCTCAAGGCCTTCTTACTTGTGCATCAATGGCTGCTAAAAGCAGCTTCCAGCCAAGCTTTACATGTGCTAAGTTTCTAGGCTTCAGCTCCACAATGCCACTTAGATCGTCTTTATATAAAACATCGTAGCTTTGTATATGTACAAAGACCAGAGCTGTTGGGAGCCACCTAATGAACAGAATTCAGATTATACTTTTTTAGCTTTTTTCCATGCTGTTGAGAGGTTTTTTTTGTTTGTTTTTAGGTTGTTTGTTTGTGTTTTGAGTAGTGTATTTGGTACTGACACTGCATTGGATCACACAGCTGTTGACAGGAGACACATGCTTGGTGCTGCCAGGAAGGGTAGTAGCAAATGTTGGTGAGACCATACTAAAGGCTGCCTGTATGGTCCCCAAAGCAGAAAAGGAATTTTAAAATAATTTTATTTTATCCCATATTCCATTTTACCAAGATTACTTGTTCTCTGCTGCTAAAACCAGATTAGAAGTTAATAACTTGTAGGAAGGGAATATCAAAGTCAAGCCAAGAGCAGCAGGATTGCATTTGTGGGTTGATATAGCTGGCTAGGCATGCAGGGGTGTTCCAGGAGATCCAGCAATCCCCCTTGGGCTGTTTTCAGCCTGGAGCAGGGGTTCATCTGCCACTGCTGGAAGTGCAGGTCTGCCAAGGTGCGCAGGCTGCAGCCCCATCAGGGAGGTCTTCACACATGTATCATACCAAAGTTCCTGCAGCTCTGATTGCCCTTGCCTAGAGAAGTGTGATGTGGAGAAGGAGTACATTGGGTTCTGGTCCTTATTCAAGATTTTGAGTCATGCTCTCATGTGATTAACAACAAAACTGGGAACCAGTTCATTCTGAGAGCTTAAGAAAAAATGTTGGTAACATAACGGCTGACCAAACCAAGGAATCTGCTACAATTCATGGTAGTTTTACAGTTGTGATTTGGAAGAATGTAATTTTTCTGACTTTTCTTTCCACCTCAGGTAAATAAACTCTGTTAATAATGATCTCCTTTTATGAACTGATACAAGGCATTCATTGATTCTGCATTTGTTCATGCCAGCTACAAAATCTTAATAATGTGAGAGCTCTGTTGTTTGTTATATTCTACTGCAATTCAGGAAGTTTAGTCCTGAAAAGCTATGGTGTGGAAAAAGCTTCTTTCATCTATTTTGATCTCTGTATATCTTCTCAATCTTGTGAATTAGGCAATAAGATAAAATTTTTCAGGTAATCATGATAGAGTACAGGGGAAAATAAGCAAAAATAAAAGAAAAAATCCTATTGTGTTAGAAATAAGTAAAAGTCTTGAATACGTTCATGGTAATATGAATCTCCTATACATGCCTTTTATCAACTCCATATATTCTTTTTATTTGATTATCACCTAGTGCCCTTCTGTGAGACTTGAAACAGGCCCACTTGTCCTTGCCTCAGTCTGAGATATACATTACTGTTTTAACCACAGGTTTTCTTCTAAATTTGTTTGTATCATTCAATAATAAATACAATACTATCAGGAGTAAAATATTTTGAGCAGTTTGACTCTCTCTCTCTAAATAGCCATTGATCTTTTGAAGCATGAGTTCCCTACTCTATCAAGCTCCCTCTTACCATAACTTTTCCAAGGATTCCTTAAATGGGTTCATTCATAAACAGCAGAAATGGCAGGATTCTGCAGCCCTTTTGTCAGAAAAGTTCTCTTGAGGCTCTGACTACATGATGTTTGCATTATGATGTACTGTGGCTGCTCATTTAGCGAGGCTGTTAGTCTCCCAAGAATTGTTTCTCCACTTGGGTAGCCCCTTTACCACCTCTACCGCCCTGGGAGGATTCAGCTGAGGTTGTTCCTCTGTACCAGAGAGATGAGCAGTTGGCAGCAGCAGCAGGACTTATCAGTTCTTCTGAAAGTCCATTGGAACCTGTTGAGCAAAAAATAAAGGGTAACAAAATAGAAATGCAGGTAGTAGTGGCATTTGACGGAGGAGAAGTATTCTTTCCTGGATGGTGTCACAGGAGCAGCCAGTGAACCTGGGTGGTAGCAGCTGTCTGGCTCCCTGTTCGTACAAATCAAGGATCCAAGGAATAGCTTATTCAAGGAACTGTGCTTTGCCTCACAGTGTAACTTGTTATCGATTTCTCCCCTTACACCATTGTACTTGGCCAGGCAAGGAGGATTACCTTTATGTGCCATTCAGTTACCTTGATTGTGCTTAAGGGATTACAGGGATATAAATGTGGTGCGTCTGGAGGTCAAGGCTGAGACTACACAGCCTTCAGTGCTTACACCTGTTATGCTTCTGGATACATTTAGTCCTTGTGAGTCTCCGTTCAATTTTTCAATTGCTTCAGGTTAATGTGTTGCCCAACCACAGCTTTAAAAGGTTGTAAAGGGGCAAAATTCTGACACTGGACTGAAAATTCTAAGATTTGAAAAACAGGAAGCTTGAGGTTCTTTTTTATTTGCCTTATTGACTAGAGCACCACAGTCCCACATATATAGCATTATACTGGCTACGCTGAGCTTTGCCTACAGTGTTTTCATTTAATGATATTTTATTCGTCACCAGCACATTTTACTGCACAAAGGAGCACTGGCTTGCTGTACAGTCCTTGTCATCTTTTATATCCTTCTGTCTTCAGGGTGTAATTGTATTTATTTGTGACATAGGATTTCTTATCACGGTTAGTAATACAGTAAACCATACTGAGCACTGAGAATATAAAATTCCATAAAGTATTAGCAGACTTACAGGCCGATGAGTTACTAAATGTAAATGATGTGGGGCTATATACAGTGAAAACAGTGCATTTATCTTTCCTTCCTCCTCTAAACCTTTTCCCTTCCTCCATCCTATCCTCAGCTCCCCAAAACCCCAACTCTTTTAATTGTTGAATGCTTTTGGGCTTCTTGACTGGCTTTTGATTTTTGATTTGCTGTTCATTCAGCCTTCTGTGAAAAGAGACTCAACTGCATTAAAAGCAGATAATTTGGGGAAAATGTTAGACTGATCATATTGGTATCTTTGTGTTAAATATAAAGAAATAATTATCAAGCAGTGTGGATGTTTTAAGAAGTAATATTAGCTCATTTCTCTGTACTTGCTGGAAGAGTTCTTGGTGTAACATGCACAGTTCTTTCAGTGACGTGTGCTCACCCTTAGACTCATTTATTTTGTTTAACAGTGTCTGTCCATGCGATATGAAGTTTCTTTGAAGTCGTGCTGATCTTTTGGCACAATTGGCCTTCTATACATGTATAGTTATTTCTAGTATCACTTTGAAACTGTCTTTGTGTTTATTTGAACAATTACGTTCTTCACTGCTGTTGTGAGGTACCAACATAGCAGCTCACAAGTCCCTGAGAGCATGAAGGGTATGACCTGTCACTGGATGCAGCATTGTTTAATCATACCAATTTTTAATATGCAGTCTTTGCTCACTTTCAGGATTCATTTAGCATTTTTGTAGAAAAGTAATTCTGATTCAACAGATTTCCAGCTGCCCTTAATTCTAATTCCATGATCAAGTTGAAATACTTAATTGTCTGAGAATTGTTTACTTTCTTTAGCATAATTAAGAAATTTTAGCTCTTGAGTTAAAAAACCCAACCCAAACCAACAACAACCCAAAAACCCAAAGAAAACCAAAACCCGAAACAAGTCTGCTTAATGATATTTCTAATTGTAAGTGTAACACTTCAAATAATCCAACAAGCTGTGTTTTTATTTTCTCCTGTTTTCACGGAGTGTATACAGTAGATCCGGAAAGGATCTTGAGTGGTCTTTTTCCAAAGCATGGTCATCTGTCTAAAAGAGTTCTGGCAGATATTTGTCTCATCTACTCTAAACAGCTCCTAGGAATGAATATTACTTTACCTCTCTAAGCATTTTATCCTCAGTTTGTATGACCAGGCCCTACTATAGAAGGCTATTCTGATGTCTAACCTAAATCTCCTTAGCTGCCATTTATACTCAGAGTTTATCTCCAAGTAGATTAAGAGGACAGTTTATTCTATTTTCTTTGGGTGGTTTTCTGTCATCCACCCAGAGGGAAATTACTCCATGGACCCAACTGCATAGCAGATTTTAGAGTACTTTGGCTTCTGTGGTTGCATCTGTAGGTGGGTCTGTTCCTGGCCCTGGGTTAATCCTCTGTCTCGGTTGTATGAGCAGTTCCACAGATTTTAAGTGATGAACATACAGACATCTGTGCTTAGTGTGGTATAGCATTACTCAATAGAGAAGAATGAAGAAACCATTGTGACAAAGGAATTTGCATAATATAGTGCACAAAAAGCACTATAGCAAACAGACCAGAGAAATCTCATGGGGTTTTAGAGGCTAAAAAAAGGAGTTTTGGACAATACAGGTAGTAGCATCTCAGAACTCTACAAAAGAGAGAGAGAGAAATGCGAATGGTGAGAGCATGGATGCTTGGGTCAGTGAGGCATAGAACAAAACAGACATGACAGACTGGACAGAGTGAAAGTAAAATAGCAGAAATGAGAGGAAAGGATGCCCATGGAGGAATGGACAGAGGAAACAGCATGGTTGCTATGGCAAATTGGGAGAAGATTCTGCCTTGGGACACCTGAAAGTGCATGGACTAACACATTTGAACAGGGAAATGAAAAGAAATCACAAGGAGTCAAATAGTGAATGTATACAAGAAAGCATCCTGGAGATAGACAAAAATGTGAGTAATGACAATAAGGAATATTCCAAATCCTGAAAATCTCTAATATCATTAAGGATGTTCTTTATAAACAAATTTGAATAAATCATGTGTGACTAACATAATTACAGAAAAATTAGATGAACAGCAGGACTTTGAGTAGTCTGCGGAATGTGGAGAGAAAAAGCAGGAGGTCCAGCTAGAAGGAAATCACAGAAGTCTAAGCATGAAATCATCAAAGAATAAATGCTTTCCTTATAGGATCTGCTGAGATTACAGCCAAAGGTCATATCTGTTGGCCATTAATTAGATAAAGGAATAAAAATTTGTATTCCCTCCATCAAGAAATTTCTTTTTTCTCAGATGTCCTTACTAGTTAACTCTTTAGTGACAGAAAGTTCTGTCTAGCAATATTTGCTGACATCTGATCTTTGTGCTTGTCATCTATTGAGCAGTGGGTAACTGGGACTTGGGATGCTGAAGAACTAGCCTCTGTGTTTGTCAATCAATTTCTTCTTCCTCTTTTTAAATTCACCTTTCCAGGACAGGAACAGTACAAGAGTGACATGACAGTTTAACTTTGTTTTAGCTAGATTTTCAGCAGTCTGTTTAATTCAGAGTTTGAAAAGATAAATTTAAGAATCAGGCGTGAAATTTGCATTTTTCCTTGCTTTATCAACTTTTTTTCCCAGAGAATTATACCATGACTGGGCAAAAAGTGTTGTGCAGGATTATTGCAAGGTAGTATAACTGAAGGTCGGGTTTGCTTCTTGAGGGAAAAGAAATCCCTGTAAAAGGAGAAGAGTGGTAAGGTGGAACTGGAAACCTGAAAATGTAAATTCTGAATGGAAGGAACAAAGTTCAAGGCAGTGGAACGGCAATTTCACTTGCTGCAACCAGGACCCATTAAGTTCTTGTCTCAGAAAAAAAATGGCATCCAGCAATCTGAGTGTACAAACATCTTTCTTGGTAACAGTCACTGCCAAGAGAAAAGTAAACTCTCATTTGCTACACTAAACTTCTGCAGTCCAACCCTTCTTGCTTTCACCTGATCCCAGAATTAATCTTCCTGTCTTTCTGCACAACGTATTTTGGCTCTTTGTGCGTTGCATCTGCTGGCTCAGCAGCTCCTGCCCCACCCTGAGATACGAGAAGCACAACTGTGCCCATCTCTCAGCTCTCACCTCAGCTACCATGGGCCACCTCTGCAACCACTGCCACCCCACCAGCACCTGGGGCAAGGAAAGCACCTTGCCTACATTCACTTGAGTTTTGCGTTTGTTTATGACACTGTATAAATGTTTTATTATAGTAATGTAGATGATAGTTTTGTTGAAAGCTTCTGGCATCACAGGAGAGTAAGGGTTTTCTAGAGGTTTTCACATGGACAAAGAAGCGTTCATTCCTTCTTTTGACTCTCTGCTTCACTTCCATCCTTACTAATCCGATAACCAGGGGAGCTTGTCTCACACTGCAAAACAAGAGGTGAATTCAGGATTAGATGGTGTAATGTGGACTACCCAGCCTTCTGTTGCCCTCGTTTAAGGCACGAGATGAACCATTCTGTACATTTAAGAGGGTTTTTAAAGAATCCTTTGGGATCAGTTGCTGTGTTTTGCTAGCATTTCTGCCAGACTCTGGACTTCTGAGTCGTTTTTGAGTACAAGAAAAAACAGAACTATTCATGGGATGCTAAACAAAATTCTGTGTAAGTACATAGTTAAACATAAACGTCTTTGAAAACAACGTTGAACTGTCACTGATAGGAAACTTTGCCTAGGTTCTTCTGTGTTGAGATGTGTCACCTATGTCAAAATACTTTAAATTTGACTAAATGATTAGTTAAATAACCATCTTTTGTTCTCATTAAAAATCTTCCCATTGTATTGTTTTATTTCTATTAATGTCTTTTTTTTTTTAACCTAAGAGCCTCAATCTCATAGTGCATGTTGCTGAAAGCGTGACTGCTGTGCTTTGTCAAATGTTCAGTGTTGCTGTTACATTTTCTTCAGTCTTAAATGGATTCTTACAGAATTTATTTTATTTTTCTCTTAGAAGTCTACGAAGTTGTTTTCTTGATTTTTTTTTTTTTTTAAGCCAATTTCCCCCAAACTCGTACTCTTGATGTTTTGGTAGATTTATTTAATATTCCCTCCATCACCTTAGTTATTTCAGTAGGAAAGTGAGCAGAACCGGATACAGTATCCCAGTTAAGTACCAAAGTCAGGACAAGTTTACAAGCTCTCAGTCTCCATAACTGGATGTCATTTCATATGTAGTCCCAACATCTGGCTGTATGCTGCCATATCCTGTTGCAATCTCATGCCCTTTTTTATTTTTGCTAAGCTTAGTTCAGTGTTGGTGCTTCCTGGTTTATTTCTTCTGTTTAATATTAGTGTTAAATTATTTCCCCCAGCTGTGCATTATTTGTCTGAGATGTTTGGAGTGAAGAAGCTGGAAAAACTGAAACCAAGCTGTTGCAATACTCGTGCCTGAAATTCTTGAGAAATTAATGCAGAATGTTGACTCTCATGTTAGTACTGTTGAATATCTAAGTGGATCTGTCTATAAAGATAGATAAATTAGCATTATGTACTATAACATACATGAGCTGTGTGCATGATACGTACTATTTCCTATTTGCAACTGCTGTAAATCATATCTGATCCTCTTTGTGCTGTTATGCTTTACCCTGAACACAATAGTTCTCAATTTTCTAGGTATTTTTAAGATTAGTTTTGATTATGTTCTTTCAGTTTTTCATTGACTCTCATCCTGATACTCAACAATCGTTTACTTCTTTTTTTCCTTTCCTTTTTTTTTTTCCTTGTTTTCAAGAAGTCATTTGCCACAAAAGTCACAGCAGTTCACAGCTTTTGCGCAGTCATGGCTTTGGTCTTCACTAAGCTGGTTTGCACTCTCATAACCTGTAGCCAGAAGTCAGTGACTGACCACCTCGGGGCAGTGTGTTACAGCATGTTGATAAGTATTATATTGAGAAATTACTGTTACTGAACCCTGAGGTGCATTTGATTCACCTCCCACAACACACCCTGCCCCAGCCCCTGAGAGTGTCGAAGTCTCCTGGCCAACTTATTTATTGTTTGTAACATAGAAATGATGGAAAACCTGGTCATTTTGTATCTTAATTTTCTACAGGATTTGCAGATAATCAGTACAGATGAAAACCAGGTGTTTGTGGCTGTTCAGGAGTGGTACCAGACAGACACATACAACCTGTACCAGTCTGACCCTCAAGGTGTTTACTATTCTATCCTGCTGGAGAACGTCCGGAGCACAAAGCAACCAGAAGAGAACGTCCTGATAGATATTCTGGAGGTACATTTCTTCCAATGCGTGTAGTCTGTGTGGAGGTTTTTCAAATAATTAATATTAGTATTTTTTCAGTTATCTGTAATGTAAAAAGACTAAGATTTCTTTCTTACTGATAGTGAAGAGTTACTACTTACATGTTTCCCTCTTGCCCTGCTAATGTGCTGTGTGCTCTAAGAACTGCATTTACTATGGAGTTCCATGGATGTGCAATACCAGAATTGCCTGAGGTTTGGTTTTTTTTTTAAAGATACTGAAAAGTGAAGTTGGCAGCACAATTTAGTATTGAAGTAAGAATTTATGCAGCTGCCTACATACAGCTTTTTTCTTCTAGGTGACTCAGTGATACACTTCCTGACTTAGAGCAGGACATCTTTTAGCTAGTAGAGTCTTAAACAGTAATCCCACGACCCTTGTCCTAGGTTGTGTCAGCTTTGACAAGTGAAGAACCAACAAAATTGGATATTACACAGCAAACCCACTTGCTTTCAGTAGGTGTCTTGTGCCAACAGCATTTGCTATGAGGCAAACTGTCCTGTAAACAAATCTGTCTTGGATTTTAACATCAGTGTGCTTGGCAAAATAAAAGACTGAAGAATATAATGTTTTGGAAGAGTAGCACAAACTTATCAGTACTGTTGCTATGGATGATGACATTTAAATGCAATAAGGTGTACATTTGCTCTGGTTCTGGTCTTTCTTGTAGCGTGGAAGACTGGCCATTATCAGGGTATTAAATTAAGACACCTTTGGTCTGACCCGGTTTGACCATTGTTACCGTCTAATCTGCTTGGTGTTAGTTTTAAAAAAACTTATTTGGAAAAGGTTTGTAGAAATTCTGGATACAAGTCCTACACTTACAGAGCTGATAAATGGCTGTAATTAGACCCTTTTTTGGTGGAGGAAAATGATACTAGTTTTCCCCCTGTTATCTCCTCAATCTTTGTTTAGCTTTTTCTTTCCAGTTGGCTGTAGTAAAACAAAAAGGTCTGTCATTACCAATGATTATTTTCTAGACTCTACCTTTTTAAAAATGGGGCTTCCTAATGAGTGAAGCTACACATTTTGTGTAGCCACATTCCCACAGGGTGATTTATTGAGAACCTTAGTTTGCAGCTCTTTGTTCCTGGTCACTTCTGCAGGATACAAAGCTGAAAGGGAGTCAGGTGCAATATCTACTATTCCCTGCTTTGCCTGTAGCATGTAATTTCAGAGAAGTTGTACAGTGATGCCACCCCTGGCTGTCCTTTTGTCTACAAGAGTTATTTACCTAATTCAGTTTCACTAATGAGTTCAGAAGAGTTGGTAATATTTGATAATGCACAAGAGAGAGATCCTAGATTATTGTGTGTGCTGGATTAATTCGTACATTTGCATTAAAGAGAAAATGTGTGCATGATAAAGGGCAATTGAAAAACAGCACACATGGAGCCGTACAGTTCAATATCCTATTTTTGGAATAGAGTTGCATTATAGGAGAACACTTTTATTTGCTTACAACAAGAAAGCCTACGGCTTCCAGATAGCTTGGACAGTAAATAATTAGTGTTCATGTTCTTTACAAGAATGTGATCAAGTACTGGTATGTACAAGTAATGTATAGGTTATTTACACAGTACAGAATAGGTAATAAAGATAACATATATTGAAGTCCTTGAGGGTGGGATTTTTTTGGTGGTCTGGATTTTCTCTCTGAGCATTTTAACACAAGTATCCCATCTTGGGAAGATCAATCTTCAGTGCAACATAGAGACAGTCCTCAATGGTTGACAAATTCTCATTAAAATTTGCACCGTTCATCTTTTGCTGACCTTACTTCATCTGTTACTTGTAGATCTGCTATAAATTCATTTACAGGTTTCTACCTGTCTGTATTCATTTTCTTTTATATGCTTTATCTTTTTTTTTGTACCATATTTCTTTTCATGTTGCATGTGTAAAAGGGCAGTAATTCCCAAATAATTATTCAAAAAAGGAAAGAAAATGAAAGGTAATTTATGAAGTGAAGAGAGCATGCCTTTGAAATTTGTGACTGTACAAAAAGAGGATGTTTTTGAAATTGGACAGTGGACAAGAGAAGAGCTATGGTTGTCATCTATCTGGACTTCTGTAAAGCCTTTAACACAATCCCCCACTACAACCTTCTCTCTAAATTGGAGAGGTATTGATTTGATGGGTGGACTGTTCAGTGGATAAGGAATTGGTTGGATGGTCGCATCCAGAGGATAGTGGTCAACAGCTTGATGTCCAGATGGAGATCAGTGGCAAGTGGTGTCCCTCGGGGGTCCGTGCTGGACCAGTGCTCTCTAATATCTTCATCAATGACTTAGCAGGATCGAGTGCACCCTCAGCGAGTTTGCAGGTGACACCAAGCTGGGTGCTGCAGCTGACATGTCTGAAGGATGGGATGCTATCCAGAGGGACCTGGAGAAGTTGGAGAAATGGGCCTGTGTGAATGTCATGAGGTTCAAGAAGGCCAAGTGCAATGTCCTGTACCTGGGTTGGGTATCTCCAACAGGATACCCCGTACAGGATGGGGGATGAAGGGATTGAGAGCAGCCCTGTGGAGTAGGACTTGCGGGTACTGTTGGATGAAAAGCTGGACTTGAGCCTACAATGTGCGCTCACAGTCCAGAAGGTCAACTGTATCCTGGGCTGCATCAAAAGAAGCATGACCAGCAGGTTGAGGGAGGGGATTCTGATGCTCTACTCCACTCTGGTGATACTT
>NW_010406469.1:88568-91064 GCF_000710305.1 Buceros rhinoceros silvestris | reverse complement strand
TGCAGAGGATAGTGGTCAACAGCTTGATGTCCAGATGGAGATCAGTGGCAAGTGGTGTCCCTCGGGGGTCCGTGCTGGACCAGTGCTCTCTAATATCTTCATCAATGACTTAGCAGGATCGAGTGCACCCTCAGCGAGTTTGCAGGTGACACCAAGCTGGGTGCTGCAGCTGACATGTCTGAAGGATGGGATGCTATCCAGAGGGACCTGGAGAAGTTGGAGAAATGGGCCTGTGTGAATGTCATGAGGTTCAAGAAGGCCAAGTGCAATGTCCTGTACCTGGGTTGGGTATCTCCAACAGGATACCCCGTACAGGATGGGGGATGAAGGGATTGAGAGCAGCCCTGTGGAGTAGGACTTGCGGGTACTGTTGGATGAAAAGCTGGACTTGAGCCTACAATGTGCGCTCACAGTCCAGAAGGTCAACTGTATCCTGGGTTGCATCAAAAGAAGCATGACCAGCAGGTTGAGGGAGGGGATTCTGATGCTCTACTCCACTCTGGTGAGACTTCACCTGGAGTACTGTGTCCAGCTCTGGAGTCCTCAGCACAAGAAGGACATAGACTTGTTGGAACGTGAGGAGGTCCACAAAAATGATCAGAGGGATGGAACACACTGAGGGGTCATCTGAACTACCAACTAGCATGGAATATTTTTTGGCTGTAAAATCAGTAATGTAACAGTGCAGGAAATAACATGTTACAGAACACAGAGTCATATCAGAAAACCTGTTAAGAAAATAGGTTTATAAGATACAAAATGCTTTTCTAAGAGTACTGAGGAACAGCTGAACTCTGAACTGTTTTGGAAAAATAGGTACTCTGAGAAGTAAATCAGAAGTCCAAAGAAAATTAAAAGAAAGGTACATTTGAATTTCCTTGGGTTTGTCCTGGCTAGCTACTGGACTGCTCATCGGAGTACCTGAACACTCCATGATGTCGAAATGTCTTATTTTCCATAGCACTTTATTATTAACCTCAATCTTTTTGCTTCTTGGTAGAAAGATCCTAATTCCCCAGTTTTAGATTAGAGATCTGAGTTAGGGATTAGAGAGTATGGAAGAATTTGGGTATCTCAGCATCACAGTCAAGTCCAGAAGGTAGATTTGACATACAACATTTACAGTATTTACAGAAAGAGTCAGGCTTTTATTTACATAGATCACAGGACAAATAAAACAGAAAACCTTCAAATTTAATACAAGATGCCATTGGGTGGGATATTAACTGAGCAATGTTAGGGCTACAACTCAACATTAAGATGCAGTCACTGTCAGGTTGCTTCTAAAAATTATCCCCATTAACTTTGACACTCTAAGTTGTCATAATTTTCAAATACAGATGTTCTGAAATAAGATAACTAAGTTTGCCCAAGAGAAGAAAGATCCTGTAAACTTTTTTTTCTTTTTCCCTAGAGATTAAACAGGTGAAAGGAGGCTTAATGTGTGGAGGTGGACTGGGTATGGAAGCATTTCAGATATCTGAGACGTTTATTTAGCCCTCACTGTTTCTTCCCCAGATGGTCTGTCTTCATTTATTTCCTACAAAGGCAATTGTGCTTCCTAATTCGGTGTTGTTTTAAAGGATACTGTATTGTACTTTGTTATTGTAACCTATTTGTGTACTATTTATAGGATGTGACTTACACAACTTCGGTGTAAAAGTCAGGTTGCTGTTATAAACTGCTTACAACATTTGTAGAATAATGTTTTAGAGATGTCTGTATTTTAAAAAATGCAGAGCTGTAATTTCAACAGTACTATACAGTAAGGCCATGGCATCATTATTTTTGTATTTTGCTGTGTAAACTACATGTAATTTTATTAGCCTTCTCACATTGAGAGAACTGTTTATCCTTTTTAAACACATTGAGAAATATAAATCAGTTAGCAGTTGTCCTCTCCTTCCTCTTTTCTCCCTCTCCTTTTTATGATTTCGCCTTTATTGTATTTTTAAGGTACGTTCACTTTCCTAGTGGAGAAACTACCTGATGTGCACAGTTCTGAGCCACAAAAGAGCAGCTAATGAGAGATAATCCATGTTGAAAATCCTTATTGAATATGTGATGGTCATTAATCCTCTCTCCTGTCTGCTTTAGGTCAGAGGTGTAAAAGGAGTCTTTCTGGCCAACCAGAAAATTGATGGGAAAGTTACAACTCTGATAACCTACAACAAAGGCCGAGACTGGGATTTTCTGAACCCTCCAGACATCGATATGAATGGTAAACCGACAAACTGCAAACCTGTAAGTGGCTCTTTTTAGCCCCTGCTTTCTCTAAAGTGCACAAGAACTATTTGTATGGTAGTACGTACATCAGTTCCAACAGCCCAAGAGCTTTGTGCTGAGTTTACCAGGCAAAGCAGTAGGCAAATCTACTTGCACAAGCAGTGGTTTCACAAGCTGTTAGTCCAATCATCTTGAGATGTGAGTAGTCAGGACTCTCTTGCACTGCATTTCGTCGTGTAAATCAATTTGACACAAAGAGAACATTTGTTT
>NW_010406469.1:56800-88503 GCF_000710305.1 Buceros rhinoceros silvestris | reverse complement strand
TCGTGTAGATCAATTTGACACAAAGAGAACATTTGTTCTCGTGTGTCAACCACACAACCCAGGTCAGAGTAATCATTACAGCAGTCATTTGTGTCTGCATGTAAGAGGCACATCATCAGTCAAAAAGAGCTTACCAATACCTTTTTTTCCCCATCTTTTATATTTTTGGTTCATCTTAAACCAAGATAATCCTTAGTTCCCTGTCAAAGGGAACTCTTGACTGTTGCTTGGAAATAAACACCATAAATGCTTTTAGTCCTGCCACTGCCAGAGCTTCAATCCTTCTCCATGTAGCAGAAGTGACAGGCTGGATCTTCTGGCTCCCTTTTGAAGGGTTCAAGACCTTGCTACACAGTTCAAGCCTGCAGGTCCTGATCCAGAGCTCTCTGAGATACATGAAAAGATTGCAGTGGCAGCAGCTCTCAGGCAATGCTGGCAGCCCTCTCCTGGTAAAGCTTGTGGTCAGATTGCAATGAGCAATATGACCTTTGACAGCCACTGCTCAACGAGCAAGAAGCAGTTAGTTGTTTAGCAAGGAAAGATGGTGAGATGTGTCCAAAAGTCATTATGCTATTTTTCATACCACTTTTATTCTAAAAAAGAAATTTCAGTACAAACAGTTGGTTTTATTAATAATTTTACCAATTACTTGGGACCAACATACATGCAATGCTTGTTGCTGATAGTTAGCGTTTTTAAGCAATTCTGTCAGAAGGGCGTTTTATACAATGAATTCATCCTAATTTCTTTTAGTTTGTAAATCCTTTTGTTGAGACAGTGGCACACTACGCAGACATCAGCAGAGATTCTTGATAGAAAGCTAAGGTTGATGCTTCAGACTGGAATTTGGCTCCATGGGAAACAGCCATTCTGTTTCTCTACAAAGACAGACATTGCTGAAGCTGCTCTCACTGAGCATTCATTGGAGGAGCCTAACTACTATCAGTTATTTTTAAAACCTGCCTTCTTCTTCCCCAAAAGCCTGATTGCTATCTTCACCTCCATCTCCGCTGGGCAGACAATCCCTACGTGTCGGGAACAGTCCACACGAAGGACACTGCGCCAGGGCTCATAATGGGGGCAGGTAAATATATGACATTTTTTAAAACCTGAAATGTGGCAGTGGTTCCTTGTAGATCTAGTCTTTTGGTTTATAACAGTACCATGCTGCAAACCTTGCGAATATGAGGCTTTCCCTGCAGAATAATCAAAGAATTTTATAAAAGTTAATTGAAGTGCCTTCTAGGGCAGATTCATGGCAGTTGCTTGGATACATTATGCTGTATAGTATCTCCTTCCCCATTAGTGTGATGTGGAGGAGTGATGGCCAAAGGACTTGTCCTCCATTCTTTTTCTCTGGAAGTGGGGTGTAGGGCCTCCAGCATCATGAATAGCCAAGCAAATCCAATAAATTGATGTAGATGGTGACCAAGCCTTTGTTCTTTACACTTAGATACAGATAATTGTTCTTGTAGTTTTTATTAATTCCTTTCTGCCTAAAGAGAGATGAAGTGAAAGAGGCAGATATGTCTCTGTGTAGGGAGCAGTGCTGGTTTTGGTATCTCCATTATAACACACATATGGAAGCTGTGGTACTGTGAAGCGGCGTTTGATTATAGAAATTCCATTGCAGTGTTGACTACTCACCAAGAAAAATATTCACAAAACTCTGTTTTACTTTGTATCCTTGTGATTCATCATTCATTTCATTTAACTTTCTGTTGCTTTGTTTCAACATTACTGAAATGTTAACTGTTCTAAGAGCTTTTTGAAAGTGCTTTATTTTCTTCTTATTTTACAGACTGTGTTTAGGTGAAATAGACACAAGCACTGCTTCTCTTTTCATAAAAGTGTATCTGCTTTTAATCAATAATGGTTTCTGCCTTAGCTTATGCTAGGCTCTTTTAAACGGCTTAATGAAAATTTTCTGAGAATATCAAGGTGGGCATGTCTGGTGTTTAAAGAGAATGACAGTTGCCATTACTTCAACATAATTAAAGATTTCAAGCTTCCCCCAGTGTAAATGAGTTTAAAGTATTTTACTGGAGGCAGACCTAACTGGTGAAATGCTGCTATGTCTTTACTGACATGAATAAGACCAAGGATTCACACAGTGCCCTTGTAGATACATTTCTATTGGGTGTTTAATTCACATTTTATGCACCCCAGTATTTCAAAAACTAACTTCTGTCTCAGGGATTTTCTTTTTACATAGAGGTAGTCCTATCCTAATTGAGATTCTTAATTTTAGCTTCATCATATTGTATCTGAATGCCTTCTAGTAGCAAATTAAGCAATGAGGCTTACATGACGATTAGTCACGTACTTCTATTTAATTTTTCTCTGCATTATAATTCAATGTGGGAGACTGATACTCATTGAGATGTTGGCTTGTTTTCTTTTGGTTGTGTTTTGTGGAGGTTTGTTAAGTGCACTGTTCTCTGAGATTATATTAGGGATGGCAGGTCGGAGAATAGTATTTTGCACTTGATTCCTCCCTAGAATGGGGTGGGATTTTATCCCTGTAATGTTGTCTTACCACGCCGGGTAGGTAAAGTTGTCAACAGCTTTTCTTGATGTAAACATGGGGGAGTCTTTTTGATTACATGCAGCTATCACTAAGAACTGAACTAATTATTTTAGCATTCTAGTATTAATTGTTAGATCTGACTTGATTGTGGAGAAACCTATGATGTAATGGAAATGGAAGAGAGGCACCCTCCCTCAATGCAGCTGGCTTAAAAATCTGGGAGAGATGGTATGAAAGTGGGAAAAATTTGCCCAGGAGTAGTGCAGTATGTCCTTTCTTGGGTAGAAGGTCATGTAGTTACAAAGGAGCCAAGGGACTTATTTTGGAGTCTTAAAAATATTAAAGAGCAACTGTATCTCCTTGCCAACAGACAACCAGAATCAACTCTGATTTTGACTTGCATTTGCATTACTTGGATGCTCAGGTCTTCTGGATTCAGTGCACATGTTTGATCTTGTCTGGCAAACCTAATATCCTTGTAAACTTACACTTCTTATCAGAAATATATTTCATACAATGAGCTTGAGTTTCTTCTGCCTGATCCTTGGAACTGATAATTCCAGGAAAACCAGCAGAAGTAGTAGGTTCTTAGCACATACAGAAATCAGATTGTTCGGGCCACATCACACACTATTGGAATTTTACTGTTAGATTTAGGGAGAGTGCATCTTCTGGAAATGACTGAAGATGATAAAGATCTGTGAATGTCAGCTGATCACAGTGTGTCTAGAAACCATCTGTGCCTTGTGCTGTGAAAATGGGAAATGCATTCTGAGGGTGAAGTAGGTAAATAATTGCCAATGGAGAGAGGGAAATATTAATACCCTGGAAAAATACTGCACAGTGACCTTATTAAGAAGAACGTGTATCCGATCAGCAGTTTTCAGGACCAGTGAGCAGGTGCTGAGAAGAACAACTTGGCAGTTGATGAAAATAGAGAATACTTACAAGAGAGGAACCTCATTAGCTTAGAAAAATAAAGGACAATAAAGAATATCATTTTTTTTTCCTGAAAGAGTAACCCTGGGGTAGAAACAAGTGATGTAAACAAGTGGATAAGAACTAGAAATTAGAAAACCGTTTCTAACCACAAGAGCCATAAAGTTCATCCTCTCAATAAGAAGAAAAGGGAAAAAAAATCCCTTTAACTTGAATTTTGGCTGCTTTATAGGAAGCTTATACAACACAGCTGCCTGTGGTAATGGAAAACCTAACCTGTGTCTTAAGGATAGTTTTGATACTGTGCTTGAAAATCAGAGCACAGAGACTACTGAATATTGTTCTAATTTAAAAAATGATTTAATGGTGAACAGCATTAAAGCCTAGAACATTTGAGAAAAACGTAATAGGATGTTAAAATTGCATCTTTTTAAACTCATATTTACAAACAAAAATTCCACTCTATTAAAGTTGCAGAAATTGTTCTGAGAAATGCATATTTTTAGCATGCATATATATAAATTGTGTAGGCAGAGAGACAGAGCACTACATTTTATAGCTGCATATTAAAGTGTTCTTTTAAATAACTGCTTTGCTCCCTTTAAGTAATGAAATAGGATTTTGCATTTATATTTGATTTTTGTGCATTTTAATCTTGGCGACAGCTTCTATTTCTCTCAGCATCAGCTATGAAATATGTGTCAATTGACGTGTAAATTTTTACTATAAACTTGCAAAGGACTTTTCTATGAAAAATGTTTAGGGAAGTCTAGTTTTTTCAGGTGCTAGTTTACGATAATTGTCTACTTAGCTTCCAATCCAGATGGCAAATCAAGCAAGCAGTAAATTCTGCGCTAAATTCACACAAATTGAGGAAGTCCTGGTAAAGTTCAGTTTACTTTTTGTCATATCAGGCCCACACTGCAGACATCGTGATAAATTTCTATCTTTTTTCACAAAAGGAGCATACCAGGATGCTGCTATAAAAAGGGTGAGGGAACAGGGCATTTCCCAGTGCACTTTGGAGTGAAGATCCTCCAGTTCACTTGGATTTTTCTCATGTCAACATGTTCCCCCCTTCTGATGGTGTGAATCGCTCCCTCAGCTGAACACATCTTCGGTTTACCAGGCAAAAAACTGTCTGTCGGGGACATTTAAACACAAATTGGTCGTATGTTTGTTCTGCACTGTGACTCCAAGTTTACAAACCATGACGTTTTAGCTTATTGTGCTTTGACTGAAGGCATGTTACAACTGTATTAATTACCAGTAATCTAGGCAAGGCACATCTCTCTTTTTGGAGTAGTTGTCTGCCTGTATGCTAAATTTAAGTGCCTGGAAAAGATTTTCCATATTAGAAGAATCAGCAAAGTGTGGCATATGGGGATTATTTATTCTCACAGTAAGCATGTCTAAAATCACATAATAAAATCACATAATAAAATGGGTAAATGCAGTGATAAGTAGTGCTTAAAACATGAAAATTAATAGTAAATTGTAAAGGAAAGTAATCTCCCATATTTGTGTAACCCAGTAGGAACCTGCCAAAATGCCTGAGCAAAGACAAATTTTAATTACTCTCTTGAGATCTGTGTGTGTTTTTCACAGCTATGCCATCTTTCCCAAGAGCTTGGCTGGCCATCAGTCATTTCTAAAACACATTGCTTGATTTCACATCCCTGTGCTACCAACTGCTAAACTGTTACAAATAGCCTGGAGAACTATGTTGAACGGTAGTTAGGATCCCTGTATTGTAGTTTTGGGGACTGCCAGGGTGTCACGTGTGATTTTTCCCAGTTACTTTAAAAATTTGTGTTTACTTAAGACAACTAAAAATGCAGAAGAGGATTTCCTGTATCTGAAAGTACAGTTTGAAAATGTTTATAAGAATGCAAGTACCAGAAATGAAAAATGACTGCTTAATCAAAAAATTGAAAATGCTGGCCAAAATGTTTCCTTTTGTTTCCTAAACTGAAGAAACAATTAGTCAGAACAGAACAACTGCAGAGTCATACTGACTCAGGCCAAGAGTCCATCTAGCACAGTATCCTGGCTCTGTTGGTGGCAAAAGCCTTTGGACAAGTGTTTAAGAATAATTCCAGTGTATGTGGTCCCCAGGACATGTTTTGGAAGAAGGCACACACACGTGAGACTGGTAAGTACTATGGTCAAGACAGACAGCATCAGGTTTACCTCTCCTAACCTACACAGCTCAACAAACTATCATGCCTTGGCCTTCTATGCTGAGTTACATCCGGCGTGACCAGGGAGATGCCACACACATCCTTCAGTTTCATCACAGGAAAACACAATTTTCATGGCCTGTAACATAACCCTCATGTTATTTCAGGTAATTTGAACTGGGAAGGGAGAGGGAACAGCACAAGAATACATCATCTGGCCATGGCAGCACCACCTAGGGAGAGCTGGGTGTGAGCTCAATGTCAGTGTCAATAGGGTCAGGTCATGCCAAATGTACTTGGCTGCAGGACAGTCTCTGGCCTTCCCTTATCTCATTATGTGTGGTGTTTGCAATAATGTCATCCCCTTATTAGGGACAAAATATGAACCTCTACAAATGCCCTTAACAGCAATATTTATAAGATTGGATGAGAAATATAGAAAGCAAAGCTGAAGCAAACGCAGTAATTGAAGGCTTTTTTTCCCCATTCCTGTCATTTCACTACAGAAAGAATATAAAGTAAGAGAAACTTGAGAAGCTTCTGTATTACAAAAAAAAAGTTCTTGAAACTAGATGGCAAAGCAGTCTGTGTCATGTATCAGAGGGATTTTCAGGCCATTTAGATCAAAAAGCATTGTTAAAATTACACCATTTATAGCTCTGACTAGTATAGCCGCCTCATGGTTTAACCCCAGCTGGCAACTAAGCCTCACACAGCTGCTCATTCACTCCCCGCCTGGTGGAATGTGGGGAAGAGAATTGGAGGGGTAAAAGTAAGAAAATGCATGGTTTGAGACAAGGACAGTTTAATAATTGGGAAAAAAAGAAGTAATGAAAAGGAAAGTAACAAAGAGAGAGAAATAAAACCCAGGAAAGACAAGTGATGCAAATGAAAGCAATTGCTCACCACCAACCGATGCTCAGCCAGTCCCCCAGAAGTGCCCCCTGCCAACCTTCATCCTAGTTTTATTACTGAGCACGACATCATGTGGTAAGGACTATCCCTTTGGCCAGTTGGGTCCAGCTGTCCCAGCTGTGTCTCCTCCCAACTTCTTGTGCACCCCCAGGGTGGTGTGAGGGGCAGAAAAGGCTTTGACCTGTGTAAGCTCTCCTCAGCAATGAGTAAAACATCCCTGTGTTATCAGCATTGTTTCCAGCACAAACCCAAAACACAGCCTCCCACCAGCTACTGTGAAGAAAAGTAACCCTGTCCCAGCCCAAACCAGCACAAGCCTGCAGCTGATTACCATTCCAGATGCAGTAACTATTTCAGTATGACCTTGCCTTTACTGTGTTAGCTTACCTTTACCTGATACCACAGAGGATTTTGAGATCTAACACAGACTCACTAAAATGATAGAAAAGTTCCCATGTTTTAGTGGCACACCTGAGGAGTTAGTGAGGAGATTTAGAGCTGTAACGAGGAACATGGATTTTGGTGTAATTCACCAGGCAAACAGCACACTCACGTCTGTGGGTGTGCGGTGGAGTCCAAATGCTTCAGGACATGGTACTTAACACACCTTAAGTGTTAGCTTCCAGTCTTGGGGCTGAGCTTAATTTGACTGTTTCTCACCTGTATCACTTGATCACAATGTCAGTTGTGCACAAGTGTTATTGGCTGCCACACTTACCACAAATATGGTTCTTAATTCTCCTCAGATACAGCATGGGAACTTTCAGGGTGTCTCAGCTCTACTTTGAGTGCTCTTGTGACTTTGCAGTTGTTTGTTTGTAGTGTTATTAATGTCAGGATTTTTTTTGCATTTCATTTGATGTGCAAAATGATGAGCTGTTGTAAAGGGGTTTACAGGGTGTTATTACATGTATTTTGTTTAGTTAGCTGTAATATGACACACTGCAAGGTAGCTAGAGCCAAAGTTTATGCACTTTATTTTAAATCTCGAAAAGAACAGTTTCCCAAATATTTGAAGTAATTTTTTGTTAGAACATCAAAAATGGAAACAGCGTAACTCTTTCAATAGAAAAAAATTCATAACTCGTTTGACATGTGTTATATAGAAAGGTTTGCAAATACAACTGCTAAGTTCTTTGGAGGACTTATTTTAATTCCAGTTCTACTTTTTCAAGCTAACAGCTTTCCAAGATATCCTTGGCTTAACAAACTCTTCACACCCCTCTGTGTTCCTATGGAAATTTCCTTCTGCCTGGCACCTCTGAGATATGGCTGCATGGCTGCTTTTCCCTGCACTTTGCAGGAGCCTCCCCCTGTCTCCTTTGGTGATGCAGGTTTCCTCTTGCTGCCCACGTGCTTTTTCTTTCTGAATTCACTGACACTTTTTGGCAGCAACACATTGTCTGCAGTACCCACATAGCAAATGACAACTCAATTAAGAAGTTTTATCCTTCCTTAATGAAAGGGGGTTCTTATGTTCTGAGAGACTTGACTTTATAAAGGTTGCAAAATTATGTAATATAATTGTGTGTCCTAAAAAAAAATCTGAAAGAAGTGGAAACTGCAGCCTTTGTAAATGTGCAGAACATGATGTCAGCAATCAGAAGTTCCTGCATGCACAACTTCTGGGTTTTCACCCTTGACCTGGGGATGAACTACTTTCAAAGGTCAAAGAGCAGTCAAGTGCTTTTTTCCCAAAGCAGTACCCCAGCCTCTATGCCAAGTTTGTCATCTGATGTTTTTTGTCAGAATGGCATTTCTCTGTAATTGTAACTAGGTCCACCAACTCCTTTTGCTCATTCACCAAGAAAAGACAATAAAAATATAACCAAAACAGAAGTCATGTCTGTCTTGTTACAGAGCTGCAATTACAAAGCTATTGCTAATATCTTTCAGTCATTACCATATCAGCTGGATGTAAAAGGTTTTCTAATGAAGCACAGGTTGATGCTGTTTGGGTTACAGACTAATTCTCCATTAGCAAAGGCAATTTACCACTGCACTTTTAAAAGTAGCAATTTCAAAGATATCCTTGCAATTCTCCATATATGGATATCAAAAGATATCCATAGCAGTTCTCAAAATAAAGACCTACTCATGCAAGTGGATTTCAGTAAGTGGTGAAAAGAGGTAGAATAAACAGCATTTATCCGGGAGCAAAATTAACAATCATTCATTAAAGGTATCTGTGCAAAAAAAGGGTATAGACTGACAGCAGTACATTAGATTCTAGCAGGCAAATAAATACTTCTATCCTCAGCTCTCTCAAGGAAAAAATGCTGTGAGTAATTACAGAAGCACAAGCATATACCCCTTTTGCAGAAATATACACCAGTGAAAACTATATAGAGGAAAGTAAGAAAAGCAAATATAAACAGTATATGAACATATATAAACTGTTTATTTATATAAACAGTAAATCACATCTCCCTCCCCTTCCTGAGAAGGTGATTTCTCATTCATACTTCTTTCTAGTGACCATATTAATCTTTGCTAGACAAAGCTGATGCGATCTGGTCCTGCTCCCTGATGACATCTGTGAGACAGGGGAAATTAAGATCATTTTTTGTGATCTTTGCTCACATAGATTTTTGGGATTCAATGTGGTAAGTTCAAAATGGCCATTCACCAAATATATTTAAATAAACCTGCATTTGGGGTGAAAATGCACTTGAATTCAGGGGTAAATCTTTCATTTTGGAAAGGTCACATTAGGTAATATTCATGACTTAATTGTTCCTAATAGTTGGGTTTTTTTCTCTTACACTGGAAGATCTGCCTGAATGAATGCAACGTGATTGGAACCAGAAGATGTCATTTTCCAAGGACTACAGGACAGAGTAAAACCAAAAGTTGAATTTTTTCTTAAAAAAAAAAAAAAAAAAAAAAAAAAAAACTTTTGTTAGGCCTGTGGTCCTTTGTCCTTAACACTAGTGGTCCTTTCTCTTTAACACTGATCGTGTGGTTGTACCTTTTGGTTGTTTCTGTCACGCAGGCTTCATTTTGATTGCTGGTATCACTAGAGCCTTTGTTTCTTAAAGCTAGACAGCCTTATGTAAAAACGACAACCCTTTTGTGAAGCCATATGATGGCCCTTGCTACCCCAACTGCACAGACCAAGTCAGAGCAGTGGGAAGGCGAGACCATGTGCCTCCCAGGCAAGCACCCCACAGCCTTGGTGGTGACTTAAGGGCGGCCTGTTTTTCAAAGATTAAGATATTTGCAAGGAAGTAATAGAGGCTGTTCACAGTTTTATTTTTCCCTCCTGCTTGGCACAACTGCTGTCACAGCCAATAGTAGTCATGAGGGTCATCCCTGCACTTTGAATCTAAGCTGGTTTTGGCATGCTTCTAATCTTATAGGTCTTACATCTATTTCATCCATACGACCCTGGTTCTTAAGTATGTGTTCAGTCCACATCACCTTATTTACAAAATGACATGGCCAACTAAATCTGTGCTGAATTATTTGATATATGAGAGAACATGAAGTGGGTTGGAAAGGTGAAAACCCAAGAAGGGGCAGTGGCATCTTCTGAAATGTTAGATGTAGTTGAAAGAAATGAACTGATCCTATAAATTTCCTGATCCAACATAAATATCCTAATCCTGTCCAGACTGCATTTAGGATTAAATAATTAGAGTTATAACACTTAAACAACGCAGCACATGCTACTTTGATGGTCCAAGTATGCCCTGTATTTTGGGCAATGGCTGCTGTTATTCCTTTTGGGAACCTTTCAGCCCTTGAGCACCCTCAGATCTGTTTCAGTCATTAAAAACAACTTGTTATGTTACACACAAGTAAAATTTCATACTGCCATCTTAATCTCAACTTGTCTCTTCTGCTTAAGAGGGTCTGACAACTTCTATCATACTTCTGCTGTAAAAACAAGCAAAACATATATTTAAGTCTAAATCCCCTGGAGCATATGATGTAGAAGGAATGTTGTGCTATGATTGCTTCTCCCCTACAACACTGTTAAACTGCCTGGTGTCTTAAGAGTTTGCTCTTTGAAATACTGCCTGTTAAAAGACAGAGATCTCAGTATTTGGGGTTGCATCTGCTAAGATCATCTTCCACAAGTTTGTTTTAAAACTTCTGTTTACTTTGAGCAATCTGAGTGCTAGCTGCTGCTCCTCAGTGCTTTCTGTCAAAATATTCAGTAGCTTCTGGATCAATATATAGGTAAATCAAGTAATTGTGCTTTAAATTCTTTTGTATTTATACCCTTTTTCAAAGTGCCACCTCTCTTCAGTTTTATGTATTTTTCCAGATTGTAGATATTGCTACCACTTCATAAAGTCTTACAGATACAATATTTTTTATTTTAACAATTCAAGGTGAACATGAAAAATTTTGCAAAATGTAATTAGGGTGAAGGTTTATGGGTATAAAGGCTTCTGAATATGGGCATTTCAGACTTACAACTTAGATACGTATTCTTTTATAATAATTTTTCAGCATGCAGCAACAATACTAAAATGCTGCTTTGACCTCTGCATTTCGCCTCATCACCCTCACCTCTGTATAACTAGCAATGTAAAGGAAGAGGTTAGAAGTGGACATACGTGTTTTAAAAGGATTCATCTGGTGCTACCAGGAGTGAAGTAAACCTGTTGATCATCTGAGTTTAGTTCTTGCTCTGACTGGAGTCAGGACAAGATCCAGTCTCTTTTGCTCATGTGGATGCTCATGCTCTTGTGACCTCCTGTTTTGTGACAGGTAACTTGGGGTCCCAGCTGGTTGAATATAAAGAAGAGATGTACATAACGTCTGACTGTGGAAACACATGGCGTCAGGTAGGAAACAGAAATCATTAAAGGCACCTGGAAATAATTTTAATGTACCAAATGTGATTAATTTTATAATGCTTAACTAATGTTTATATGCTCATTCTTTTGAGGGAGGTGGCTATTATTATCCCCGTTTTGTTTGGAAGCTGGGAGAGATTAAGAAGATGATTTGAAAAGACTCAAATTGGTCGGGCTCTTAGGTTCTGCTGAAATTCAAATATTTTGGTCTTTTTAAAGATCTTATAACTATCTTCCGTAAAAAACATTGAAGTCTCGTCAGTTTTAATAATTTAGTAGTCCTCCTATGCCAATGATGAAGTGGACTTGGACTCGATCTTGCAGTACAAATATTCCAAGCTGAAAAACATGTTTTAGGTAGAAAGGCAGAAATTCTTCAGCTTCATAGTCTGAAAACTGGTATTTAAGTTTAAACTTTTGTTTGTCATTGAAACAGAGAAAGGAGAAAGGATTAAAAAACCCCCCACAAATCTTTGAATGTTTTTTAGTATAATTCCATTAATTATGGACTACAAACACCAAAGGAATAAACAAAGGGCACTCATATAGTAGCTGTAATGCCATTTAAACTCTGGATGTCTTTTGCTTCCAATGCCTAGTGACAGTTTAAGTTTTGCACCTTTATTATGTATTTTTTCCTAAACTGCTCTGTCTCAGCAATACTTGATCGCAGGGATATTTTGTTTTTGTGCGTGGGGCAACAACACACACTGCGACTAGAATCTACTTATAATGTAAATCCAGGAGGAAAAAAAAAAGGGGGGCCAAAGTGTGTCAAAAAGTCATTTACTTTCAGTTAAAATAGTATTTCAGTGTTCAGCTGAAATAAAATTGTGTTATCTTCTGAGAGCAAGTAAGCGAGAAAATGTTCTCACTAGTGTCACTGAACTTGGGGAATTTGAGATTAAAAAAGGAAAATACTGATGATTTCTGACATTGCTGTGGTAGGGTGCCATTAATATCCCACAGAAGAGCTTTTTAAAAGAAATGCATTATTTTTGTCATGATAGTGTCCTTTGATGTTTAAAAGATTAAATTTTATGCTAAATTCCTTATCAAAATCTACATATGATAAATAGGTGTTTAAATGCAAAAGCCCTCCAGGATTGACAGTGGGTACTGTGTTGCCTCATACTTCACAAAGGACTTTCTGATAATTTACTGTCTCCATTTGTCAAAGTTCTATAGTTTTTTCTCAGGTGAAAAGAAGAGTGAAGGGGATTAAAATCTTTTTTGCTGCTTTTTATTTGTGAGACACTCAGGTAAATTTTATGTGATGAGCCCTTAAGGTGACTTTTCATGCTGTAAAAAACACAAACTGATTCCTTATTATGACAGTCAAAGAAAAAAACATCATGGCTAGCTTTTAGTTAAAACTGCTATGAAGCCTTTGAAAGAGCTTACTCAATATTTTTTATCAGAACAGTAATGCAGATTATTTTATGTATTATATGGCCTCACTCTTCATGATCAAACAGTTCTTCCAGACATTTCCTTTCTCTGTCAGAGTTCATGTCACAAAAGACAAGGCATCAGTCAGATGATATGGGAATTATTTAAACTTATTATAAATTATTTAAAATTATTATTATTAGGTCTGGTGAGCTGGCAAAAGGAGAGCGAAACTCATGTTTTAGCACAACCCTTCGCATAGGTTTAAGTCACTGACTTTGAAACTTTGCGGATATCATTGGTGAGTGCCTCTCAGCTTTCTCATGGGACGTGATGTTGCAGAGCTGTCTCAAGACTAGGAGGGGAGCAGTCTATGCTTGCGTAGAGTGACAGAGCAACTCAGAGAAGTAAATATAAAAGAGAAAAGGCAGAGAGCAAAGAGAGAAAGGAGAAAAGGCAGTTCAAGGAATTAATTAAATGTTTTCCTGAAATAATAGCAGTACTGGTTCATAGGAATATAGAACTGGGAGGAAGGTCAAAGATCATGAAATTCAACTGTGCACTCAGAGACAACATCAGACTTACTAGGAACATTGCTAACAGAGGTTTGCCAGACCTATTTGCTAATCTTTCACTGTAAGAGATTCTGCAGCTATATGGCGTTTCACCATTCTTCATAGATTTTTCTGAATAGTTAACATAATCTGACTGTGCTTTTTGCTGTTGTTCTTTCAATTTCAAAATTTTTGCTAGATAAGTTGATTTCTTCTTGTCTTTCTGTGGTTTCCTCATCACCACGTTGAAAGTTGGTTGTCAAATATTGTGTATTTCCCCTTGGAAAACAGCAGACTCAGATCCACTGATTTTTCTAATGGATCAAATTTCTGAAGTGCTTCTCCTTTTTGTTGTTCATTGATTAGACTTTCTTCTCCTGAAGCATGATAAAAATGAATGCAAAATTATAAATTTTATTAGTACTAAACAGAATGAAATGATTGCTCTTGATATCTTGACATTACTGGCACCTCATTATAGAAGGTTTCTTGTCTTAGTATCTCGGATCACATTGTTGACTCAGATTCAGTCTGTGATTCATAACTGGGACCAGTCCCTGAGTTACTACATTTGCAATACATTCTCAGTTTAAATATGATCTACCAATCATTTTCCTTCCATAATTTCTTAACCAGCTGTATACACAGCTGTGCACACTACACTACTTAAGGATTTCAACTGAATCTGTATTTCTGTAGCTTGCGTATAGTAGGGTCATATGAGAATTCAGGAAGATTTACTATGGTAGGCTATAGAGCCAGTGATCATAGGTAGAAATAAAAATGACAAAATGAGTTTTGTGAAATGAGGTTAATACTGTTGATAAATGGAAAAGTAACAACAAGGATTGTGGTAGCTACAATACTACTTGGACTGGCCTTAGTTGTTGTTCTGCCTTTCTGTTGCAAGATGCCTGAACGGCTCATTGGTATCTCCCGGAACCACCACTCCACTGCTGTACCATTTTAAGAGAAAGTGAAATTTGCGGCTGTGAATTGTACAATGTTGAACTGTAAACAGAAGTAGTTTAGGAACTGATTGACAACTAGCTTTAACGTCCCTGCAGCAGCAGCAATCTGGCCCGTAAGAGAAGGAAATCTCACCTTGACGTTCTCATGAACTAAGTAGGCTTAGATCATCTTAAGTGAACCACAAAGATGTAACCTAAGGTGAACTTGTGGAACAGATATGTATATTTGGAAGTCTATTATACCAAGAAAACAATATCATAATGTGATACTGAGGCAGATGGATAAATAAATCTTGCATCCTAGGAGAAATGGGCTAGCTTTGAACAATTTGACACCGTACAGGTTTGAAACTTTCTTTTTTTTTTTTTTTGTTCTGCCTATGGGGCCTGATTTTTAAAATGTTAGGATACTCTGTGAAATGCTGTGGATGACCTTATGTATGCATGTGTGTTTTATTTATTTTTTAAAAGATATTTTGTTCAAGTTATGGTTGCCATTGCTATTTCAAAAGCAATTTTCAGTTGTGCTTGAAATAGGGCAGAGTAAGAGAAAGGTCTGGCTTTCAAGAGAAATGGCTTAAAATGAAAAAATCAGCAACAAGAAAGCTTTCATATTGATCTGCTAACAACGTAGCTAGTGTAGAAAAAAAGTGCTCAATTAAGCTAATAAGGTTACCCAGAAAGTCTGCTGTATATCTAGAAACTGGATCTAGATCTCTGGAGCTTTAGTCCAGTGCTTTGTTTGTTGCAATATTATTTCTGTGTCAAAACCTTTTGTATCAAAGCAAATTGGAAAACCCTTGTTTAAGGGGGAATACTTGTTTTTCTGCAGACATCTTAAGAGATGGGTGGTAACACCTTTAAGCACATAAGGAAAGGCTGAATCTCAGCCTCTCATCCTGGCAAGGTCCAGCTGGCTCATTCTGTGTAGGAAAACTTCTTTTTCCAGATTTTAATTTAGAAATTAAAATCACTAGATGAGAGAAGAAAGTGACTTTGGGCATTTGGGGTTACTTTTGAAGCTTCTGTATTTCAGAGAAAAATTCTGTGGAATATATTTTTCCAGGATCATTTAAACATGTTTTCATTGGTTTCAGGGAGCTCTCCTAATTGATCCCAACAGGTATTCTGGCCTAAATAACTGCCAAAGTTATTAGATACAGCAAAAAACATTTAAAGCAGAAGGAGGAGAGGCAGAGAAAAGAGGTTGACATTATGAATTTAAATAATGTAAGAGGCTTGAAAAACAGAAGGAAAAACATAAAAATGGGTTGTAAAGATGTAGTTCTGTAGTGGCTGGCTACTAGTAAGGATCATAACCAATTTATTACCTGGCTTTGGTTATTGGAGAGACGTATGACGGAAATCGTGGCTGACTGTGAACACATATTACGTGTTAGTGGGTTTGAACTTCCGCTCTGATGCTGGGAACCACCTTTACCTAAATAATGAAAACTGTTAGTCTTGGTTTTTTTCCAGAAAGTAGAGATAAATGTTTACTTTCTTGCTGAACTCCACAAGCATGAAATGATTAATTCTTTTCAATGTACTGAAGATGAAGACTTGCTTTCATAAGGAATTTCATACGTTTTTGTTATAAACTATTTGAAATGTGTGCAAGAAGAGGATGTTGTAAAGATAGTATTAATATGCCTGTAATGCATCTGCTGTGCTTTATAGTGTGCTAAAGCTATAAAATGGTACATGAGGAAGTGCTATGGTGCTTTTCTGGGAAAACCTAATTTGGGTAAAATGATGCAGATACCAGCTTCCTTTATCTTCAGTGTGGTGGTGAAGCTTTTGGACACTTGTCCCAGCATGTGCTGCTTCATTTTGATTTGAGCAAAAGTTCAAAGTTTAGATGAGAATCAAAACTCTGCTTGATTATCTGACTCCAGCTGATCTCATCCTTTTGAAGTGCATCTAAAAATTAATGTCTGTCCTTTACTGAATTCTCTTCCAAATTATGTAGCTGTGTGGGACAAGCAGATAGGACTGTAAATGCCTCATATCAGGGTTTTGCCTGTAAACTGTCAACTCTGAAAAACAGATCAGGCACTCGAAGCCCTAGGAATCTCATAAAATGTGCTCTTACTAGATGAGAGGAATACTGAATTCTCAATTTAAGTCAAATGCTATTTTTGAAGTAATTGTGAATGTGCTTTAAAATACTTTTCCCCACTCTGGTTCAGTCCTGCTGATAAATACTCTAAATGTAGCGTTTAGGATTCGCAAAAAGGAAACATTGAGTATTGTCAGTATTTTCTCATTCAAGGCAAAGTAAAGCTACCTTTTATGTTTTTCACTTTTGTTTTGTCAAAAGGTGTAGGAGAATGCATGTTTATTTATTAAATCCTAAGTCTGTTTAGTAACTCTCACTTTATCACCTGCTCGTATGTTAAATGAACTTTCACAGGTTAATAACATAAGTAAACCCCATCTTAAAATAGATTTGAGATGTGAAAAGGGGAAGATATCTATCTACCTTTTCATTTATTTTAGTACTGCTGCTGACCTCTAGAAAATGAATGAAAATAATGTAGGAAATTTTGAATCCTTTATGCCATGAAATCAAAATAACATGTATTTTGGTTCAGAACTCAGAGCAGCTTCTGTGTGAAATCACATGAAGTCTGACTTTAAATAAATCATTGACACTGGAAATGCAGAAAACATCCTTGAACCAATTATTTCAAGTTCTGTAGAGTCTGGAGAACATGTGAGAAAGTCACAGACAGTAGTACTTTTCCTACTTAGAATTAGACTACAAAGCATTTTATTCTGCAGGATACACAGAATATGGCAAATACTGAAGTAAGGTGATAGGTCATTTGGTGATATATAATAGGAAGGAATGCAGAATGCATACTGTGAGAAATATAAGCTTGGGCTAAAATCACTTTAGGCAGTTTAATCTGACTGTGATTTGAACCTGAACATTTTCTGATTCACCTGCTTAATTTTCTTTTCTTTTATAGCTGGGAGAAATATAAGAGTTAAACTGACTTTTATGTTGCTTTCAATTTGAAGTGCAGACATTATAAATATCTAAGTCTTCTAATCCTGGTTTGCTTGTACATTTTATTTCTGCTGGTTTTTGTATTTGCTTAGCTGGCCTTTTTTTGTCTGACTTTGTAGGTCTTTGAAGAAGAGCACCACATCTTGTACCTGGACCATGGTGGAGTTATTGTGGCCATCAAAGACACCTCTATCCCTCTGAAAATACTCAAGTAATCCTACAGTCAGTTAGAGTAGAGCTATTGTGTATTCATGACCTCAGGCAAAGTTCAGAGTATAAGACGAGCATTTCAATTGTGATCATGTATGAAATGCACGTGGAGCCAGCTTAATTTAATATTCATTAAATCAACCAAAATCCTTAAAGATTACTTCCTGGTGCTGAAGGTACCAAGGCATAGTGTATTAATCATAGTAAAATTTTCTTGCATCAGCATATTTTCCTTTAAAAGGCTATCCTGGAATTCTACAGTACAAGCCCTGTTCAGCATGATTGTTGTCTGACACTGCTTTGCACCAGCAGTATATGACAATGATGCTCAACCTCTGATGCTTATGTGGCTTAGGTATCCAGTCAGGGTAGTTCATCCATAGTGAAAGAAATCTCTGTGCCCTCCAAGGGCCAAAGTGAAAGAAGACGTTGGAGAATAGCCCTGAGTTGCTCTGGCGAGAGCAGTAAAATGTAGACCTTGGGTGCCAGCGGGGAAAGGATTTACGTGTGCTTATGTGCTGTGTAACACTGTATGCAAAACACCCAGTTCATCTGAGATATCCATGCGTAAATTAGCTGTAGTATGCATAGATCCTGCCATAACGTGATACTGCAGCAAATGCCTTCTCAGCTTGTGTGGCAGGAAAGGTTTGCTGCAAAGCATTGTGTATCAAGTATCTAGTCTTAAACTGCACCTTAGTGAAGCAAAATATGGTAGCCTTGTGTAATGGCATACAAAACAGTCACCTTCAGCATAAAAAACATAAGAGATATTTATCACTTGTGACTAGGCTCGTTTTTACATCATAGTGTGTACACTGTAGGGTCTAGGCTATGTACTTGGCTAGCTAGAATGAAAGTCATCGTTAACCTACAGCACCCAAAAGACCTGGCAGAAATGCATGGAAGAGAGACTTTGAATCATAAATTTTGGGTGCATAGAGTATTTGAAATGTGTTTCGCTGATTCATCAGCATCTCTTGCAAATTTTTAAGTGGATGGTAGCAGCTGTGAAGAGTCAATATCTCAGTGTCTGCAGACACTGCACAGCCCACGTGTTTTAGCAAGTGGTCTGTTTTGCCTGTTGTGTTTCCCTGACCTCTGTTTAACAGGCCTCTAGCTCACAGACTACTAGAAAGAATGAAGTGTAAATTAACTTGCTCTTGAACCTACAAGGTAGCAAGATAGTCTGTTGACAGACCTCAGTTTTCATATGCCTGAGAATTTCCATTGTTGTGGTAAATTTATTATATGCCTTCTAATAAAGATGTGAGCACTTGGATACATCGCTGAGAAAAAAGATCACATCAATATGATATTCTAGCCTAATATGATAATGCTGTCCAGGCGTATTGTATTTTGGTGATTGTAAATCCTGGGCTTTAGTGGTGAGGGATTTTTTTTTTTCAACTAATACATGAATTCTGTTTTGTATAATAACAGTTGTAAATGAAAACAATTTCTGCTTTTTTACAGGTTCAGCATAGATGAAGGCCAGACTTGGAGTACACATAATTTTACCAGCACTTCAGTCTTTGTAGATGGCTTACTTAGTGAACCTGGAGATGAGACACTGGTCATGACGTATGTCTCTGGTTTCACCTCTTTTTTCAAGGCTCTCTCTGCTTATGTACTTGAGCATGCTTTTAATTGTTGATGTTGGAGATAGTCCTCAAGTCAGTGGCTTTTGCTTCTTGCAGTCACAGAGACTCTTACACTGATGTCGAAACAGCCCTAGTATGCAACCTGTCTTTGAAATTATCGAGGTGCAGTATTTCAGATTGTAAAGATGAAGTGTTACCTTCATGTGAAATTTTGCAAAGTTACTAGGGAGAGTGGAACAATAGGACTGCAAATACAAAAACTGAGAAACATAGGTTAAAACACCACTATTTCCTGCATTTTTCCTGTTTTCTACAGATTCTTAGGCAGCCTTCAGAAATGTCAAATAACTATCCTTTCTTCTTGTGAAAATTGTCTTCATGGTGTAAACAGCTATATTGTTGTCCTAGTAACTAACACTGCAGTACTTTGTGTAACCCAACAATGTGCTAACAAATAACATTTTTATTCTGTGCAGTGTCTGAGGCAGATGCTGTGAATAGAGTTAAAAATAGTTCTGCAACTCAGGCCCCTGTTTATCTGTCTTTTTCCAAAGGGCCAGGGACTTCTGGACCTGAGCTACAGGTTTTGCTATGCCTCTAGGATAAATGCTAATATTTTAGAAGCGCCTGGAAGTAAAAAATACCTGCCCATTTAGGGAGAAAGGCACATGCTGACTGCAGCATGAAAGGGGGAATGCAGTTGAAGGCATGCAGGTTGTTCAACGTGTTCCTCTCAGAACAGCTCGTGTGATCCTTTGTATTGGAACTCAGTGGGTTCAGGACATGCTTTTTCTCTCGTGAGTTACAATTAGAGCTGCCTTTGACATGTACCAGTAGCACTTTCCCCAGGTGAAAAAAAAAATAACTAGCCCATCCTGGAGTTGTGTAAAGGATCCTCAGCAAAACAAAAATCCTACCCAATGTACTTAAAAACATTGTGCCAAGTTCATAATGCTGTACTGCGCAGAGGTGAGTTTGGTCTGTTAGTTCTTTCTTTCTCCACTGTCCCATTTGTCCTCCATTATACGTATATGACCTGAGAAGGACAGAATCATCCCACCATCTTCCCCTTCCCTCAAGAACAGTGGGGTTTTTATGGTATAATATATGCCACGTGACAATACTTAAGCCTCTGAATGAAGGATTTCCATTGATTTCAGTGGAAGTAGAGATCAAAAGTTTGTCCTAAACTGTACTTACTGGCAGATAAAATGATGGGTGAGGACTATATGCTACAGCTTCTTTTCTTATTAAGTATCATTAAAACTCTAATTTTGTACAGACATATTTAAATATCTGGCTGAATGGGCTAAAGAGCTCTTGCAAAACATGATGCCTTTTTGAAATCATCCATTTGAAATATACAAAACTGTAGCTAGATTTGGTACATGAACCCAGGCTGACAAAAATACATCATGTGTCTTATATGTATCTAAGGGCAGAACAAGAGTCTGACTCCAGCATCTCAATGCCAGGCTTGTAGGATCTTACTTTGCAGCTATTTCTACTGAATACGGAAGACATCAAACACTATCACAAGCTGACGCTGAACAGACTTGCAGCCTTCCTACCAGATTCCAAAGATAATGAGAAGAATAAATCTGCAGTACGTGTTTCTTTCTTGCTACTGTATCAGCTTCCTTGTCTCTCCTACTGCTTTTGGTTGGCTTTTACCTTCAGTGTGGTGTTGTCTGCCCGGTGGTGCTCTGTCTGTCTTTATACCAAGACCTTTTGTCATTCTGACTGGCTTAGGTCATTTTGTCTGAAAACTTGGCGCTTGTACTGAGTTGCTGCACATGATTTAATCTACAGTGATTTGCTGCTTTTCAGAAATGTCATCCACTGATATGCAGTCCCTGGAAAAAGAAAAATCCACTCTGCCATCTTTTCCACTTTTTTAGATAAAAAGTGTTTTCTCTTATAGGTAGAAGATGGTCAGATGAACTTGTGTTTATTTTTTACTTATACAGGAATTTCGTTTTCTCCCTTTGGTATGGAGTTTGTTTGAATAAGGACTTTGAACAAAGAGTCCAATGTCAAAACTGCATAAATTAGGAGAGACACCACAATTCTAAAGTGGGGAGGTAATAACTGAAAAAGCGTACAGCAAAATTGTGGAACAAACACTATTTCATTTAAAGCTTCTAGAATAAACTCACGGAAGAGCCAAAAAATATTTTGCTTGTATTGAAAGAAGCTGTTACTTTACGGTAAAATCCTGGTTCCACTGAATTCAGTTTACGGATTTCCTTCAAGTTCTAAAATTTGTATAAAAAAAAAATCCACATAAAGATTACCTGGGAAAGATATTAAGGGACCTGGTAACACTGTGTGAAAGAGACTTGTCATTCTCCACATGGTGGCTGGGATTTTGAGCTGACTTTTAAGAGACTTCCATTTGAATTCCTGTTCTGTCCTAACTTATCCTAACTAGTACTGAAGAAATACGGAAATGTGAACCTGGTTGCCTCAAGTCTTCATTTCAAAAAGTTTTGTGTTTTCTCCAAAATAGAGAAAAAACAATTGTTGACTTGTCAGAAGTTTTCACAAAACTGAGTTGTCATCTGCCAGTCGACATTAATATAAACCATTCATCCAAGTCCCCTGCAGTATTCAAAACATGTACACTCAAATGCCAAGGAAATTTTTATTCCATTGTGCTCTGCAATAGACTTAGTTAAGATTTTTAGGAGTTTTAAGTGGTGAAGTATTCAAAAACTTTAGGAAACTCATTCTGTGTAAAAATCAATTTCTAAATACACCCAGTTAAGAGTTTTAGGAAAGATCAGCAATGAAGTATTCATAAAGTTGAGGAAACTAGATCTGTGTAAAAATTAATTTCTAGATAAGGAGCTCAAATCCATCACCTATTACTGAATTAACAAGATTTGCCAAGAAATTTTCTCAACTATCTGATACATATTCATCAAAATAATGCATGGTCTGGTAGGCTTTATTTTGTTCTATGTTCTTTAAGAATGAAGCTTACTGCAACCCAGTTTTATACTTAACAATATATTATATTTGTGAAAAATTGCTTAATAACACTGGATTGAGTAATGGTCTAACTCAGTGGAAAAAGGAAAAAAATTGTGCATGTCTGAAATATTGATGTTTCTCTTCACAGGAAGTATTTCATATAATGAAAGTTTCAAACCTTTCAAACCTCTGCGAGTGTTTCCCAAACCACGTTATTTGGATTGCAGTGTAAACCCAGCAGGCATGATAACCATAGTGCCACAGACCACGGGCCCTTTTAGAAGGCCAATAAGAGGACATAAAATGATTGCTTTATGTCATGTATTTTTTTCAGGGGGATTTTTTTTCTAAGGACTCATAATGACTTAAGATGGCTGATAGAAACTTTATGTCGTCTCTGATCTGCAGAAGTCCTGCATGTGTGCTTTGCTGTCTTGAAGGTCCATTGCAGCATTCCTGTTGTGTTCCTGGTAGCAAGAAAAATGGAACCAAGAAAATGGTCTAGTTTAAACTTAATCAGAACAAGGCAGATATGATATTAACAGGTGTTAGATATTAAGGAGAACTATCTGGATTTTTGTAGCTGTCACTTCTACTAGGAATGTCATCCTTACCTTTAACATCCGTAACAGTCGACATTACGCGTAGTTTGTGGGGCCTATTGCTGTGCCACACGTGGCAACACACTACTGTTGTCTTTAAGTATCTTAGTAGGTGGAAGTACTTCTCTGTCATGCAAGTTCTTCACTACTAACTTTCTCATACTGCAAACCTTTAAAAAGTTAGATAAAGCCTCATTGTGTGACAGAATAGCTGATTTCCCAAGGCAAACTCTAAGTTTTCTTTGCAGCCCATTAATGTCCTGTTTGAGAAGCATTCCTCAGTTATGACACGGTTGTTCTGTTCTCTGCATAATGAGGAACATAGCTGTTTAGCTCTCTGTCTGTTTAGTGGCAAGTCTAATGTGTTTGCTGGCATCTCTGTGGACACAGATGTTAGCAGAAGTGAGTCAGTTCATCGTAGTGTCACTGCCAACCTGTGGTCTTGGAGGCAAGTCTGTGGGGCTGCTCCTCTCTCTGCCTCTACTCAAAAGAAGTTCAGTGGATAAAGCTTTTTGGATTCTTTTGTTTCCATAAACAGTGTTTCTCGTAACACATTCAGAAGCATGGGAACAGTGATGTTTTCAGTGTCTTGCTAAAGCCTGTATTTAGTACATTTTAAGGGAAGACCTGGAAATATATTTGGATAAGAGGAACTTCAAGGTTAGGAATACATGTCCTGTGGAAATCTTTTGTCCCTTTTTCCCTATTTAAATGGGCAGAGAAGGACAGAAAAAGGGTGACGTGACTTTTTCATTCAGGTAGAGTCTTTGTGTCGTTTTGAGCCCCTCTCTTTAAGTGCCTGCAGTTGTGGTGCTCTAACTTCTGTCTCAAGGATACGGTTCGATTTTAGTTTCTACTTCTAAGGAATGGTGATGATGAGGTAGACATTAGAACTTAGGCCAATAATAAGATTGTTCGAACATTTTAGTTTGGGGTGGGGCCTTGAACTCCACTTTGCTATATTTTTCTCTCAAAATGAAGGAGCCACAATTTAGGTGATCATAGGCTATTTACTCTGCCAGGTGAAGTCTGAGGAATTGTCTACCTGTGACAAAAGAGATTTGATTTTTGAATATGTGAGTAGAAAAAAAATTAGCTAATGAATTAATTATAACATTTTGTAAGTATCCCAAATTAATATGGTCTTTAAGGCGACAGCAGACACATGAACCATGAAAAGCTATCCTCCTCAATGCCATATGATTCTCTTTAATCCATTCTTTTCACTGTCCACCTTGTATTTACTTCTGCATACTTCTGCATCAAGCTAGGCAGTAAATCTGCTTTCTTTGCCAAATAGCTCACATGTTAAAACCTTGTTCTTGGACAGGAATTTATCAGATAGATAGAAATAAATGTTGGAGGTAAATGAAAAACGTAATGAAGCTACTGAGCTTCTGGATAAAATGGGAACATACTCATCCTGCTCCTCCCCAGCACTTCTCAGAAGCTAAGCATTCATTTCTGTTCTTTTTCCCCAAAAGATCTGAAACAAAGATGTTTTGGCATAAGAGAATGAATGTCATTTTTTTTTGTGAGGGGGGGGGGGCGCAGAAAACAATGAAAGAACATATTTTCATTAAATTTCAACTGAATTGTTTCATCCCCTCATTTTTCACTTTGGCAGCCAAACAAAAAGAAAAGAAAACAAAACGAAACAAATAAACCCACACCACCCAACCCGCCCCCCCTACTTTTCTCTGTGGTGCATTAAGTATATGCATGTGTTTGTAGTTTAAGGCACTTGAATCATAAGTGTCTCAGCATATTTGCACATGATCTCTTGTGTACACAAGCAGTGTTAATGTGCCTTTATGTAGGCAGGTGTCTACTTTAGCACATGGAAGCATTCATCATTTCTGTAGTTGCAATTTAGGAAGGCCACTGAAAAGATGACCTCTGTTACATTCTTTTGAGGAATTAGAAAAATATGTGGAATTATCATCTTGATGTATAACAGACTGCAGCTTGAATCTTACATTACTTTCATCCATTTTACTAGTCTGAATCCTTTGACTTATCTGGCTTTTGTTGATTTTGTAATGATGTACAGGAAGCAAAGACAACTGTTAGAAGGAAAGCATGTCTATAAAGATTCATCTGTCATTTTCCTTTTGAAAATTGTAGGCTTTAAATAGCACTGTAGGGGGTAGTCATGGCTAACCTGTTCCTCCAACCCATATCCCCTTGGAGAATCTCTCATTAATAATGTTAATGCTTCTGTGATTAAGGAGAACACTACCTGTTGGCAGTGGTTACACTAAAGATAAAGTACGTTCTTCCATGCCTCGACCTCATCACTTTATTCCCTCAACTTTGTAATTTATTTACAGATTTTGGCATGGGGAGGTCATGTGTCTTCCTGTTTGTTCAAGGGTACTGTAGTAATATGAACTACAACAGGCAAAGCAAAAAGAAGATTGTCACATTTATTTGCTTTTTCATTTATATCGTCATCATTTGTAGTAAAGGTCTAAGTGAAGCAAAGAACTCAGCTCTTAGAGCTCACCGAAAATTGACAAGAAAATTCTAACACGCTTTGCCTTTTAAGCAAAAGACAGCTGAGAAAGTTACTGCTGGTTTAACGTACTGCTGTTTGAACGGCCTCTGATACCCAGTGAACTGAAAGGTGGATTAAGTATTCAATCTGAAATGGCAATTGTGTTATAAAAATAATCAGGGAGGTGTAACAGTTAAAAAAATATTTTAACAGTACAGTAATTCCGCTGACAATTGAGATTGCTACTAATAGCATTTACTACAGGATAAGAAGCCTTATGTAGGGAACAGGATCTAAATATCACTTTTTTGTATAGCTCTGTGACTGATTCCATTTAAATGAATACTTTCCAGGAGATAGCCTGAAAGATGCTAAAATAATTAACTACCACCTCTGAGAATCTGTTTTCCTTTCCCAGCTTGGTCACATTTGTTGGATTTTGAGGTTTAGAGCCACAAAGGGTTTCTGGTACCTGCCTTTTTGCACATGCTTGGACATCTTTGCTTAGATGCTGCACTTAAGAAATTAAACATGTTATCCAAGATAGAGCCACTGAGATTTCCCATGTCACCTGTATGTGGAGTCCTCAAGTGATCCTGATCTAAATCCTATCTTTTATTGTCAGTTATTCATATATTTGAAGGCTCTCCCAAAAACCTAGAGGTCCTGTTCCACCTTAACTGACATGTCAAGTCAGCAGAGTGTGTCAACAGAGCAGTACAGCACTGTGCAAATTGTGCTACCTTGGCAGCTTGCTGTATCGAACATCACAGTTGATGACAAAGTCATACAGAGGAGGGCAAAACCCAGTGTAGCACTTGGGAGATTAAAGCAGCATGTCTAGAATGATAGAGGCATCTGATTTCAAACAAAAGTAGCTGTGCAACATGCAGTTGTCATCACTACCTCCAGTTGTCTTCAGTACAACTGGAAAGCTTGGACAATTTGTTATATTAACATCTGAATAAATTCCACATGTGTCGTCTTTGTGACAGCAGTATGGCAGGATCACTCCCGCCATTCTGAGGTCTTTGAGTGTTGTCAGATATTCAGCAGTAAAGCAAAACTGTTGCAGGTTCAGCTATGCTGCTCTGAAGATCTGGTGGGTGTATCAGACATCAAGCTGCTCAAAGGCATTTTCTTTGTCTGGAGATGATGTGGCTAACAGCTCAAAGGTAAACCATCATAATATTACAAAACGTTGCTCAAAGTGTGTCTTAATTTATGTGGCATCAGATCGATGATATGGGACACTGCAGCTAAAATCCACCTGCTCTGGCAAAGAATGTTTTGATGCTGTGAAAGCCTATGAACAAAGTCCTGAAGTGTACGCAGAAAAGCTAAAGAGGAAGGCAGGTGTAGTGGTTATAAAAAGATGCCTGTGACGTCTGAGATGAGAAGTGTGTGGTCAAAACCAGGCTCGCTTCTCCTGAGTGAAGTCATGGAAGCTGAATGTTTACTTAATAAGTTTTTGGCAGTCCCCAGCATCAGCACCGTTATAGCTGCAGTCAGGAGATTTTCAAGTGACACGACAGCAGACAACACAGTGATTACTGCTTATCTGAACTAGGAACATCTATTGAATAGATGCTCTTTTCTATTGAATAGAAATGTGAATTTACTGCAAAAGATTATCATTGCATATAATTTCTGTTAAATTAGCTCCCCCGATTATGAGCTTTATCAGGAACAGAAATAACCAGCAATCTTCCAGCAAATAGTTTAAATGAGTTAGCTTAAAAACTGCATTAAACTGTCTTAGCTATCAAATGATGCAATCGAATTAAAAAATGATCTGCTCATAAATGAACAAGGAACAAATGTACAAAGTTGTTATGGCAACTGAAACACTGGAGTTAAAATTATGGATCCCAAATTCTTGCAAATAAAAGTAAATGAGTTTCCAAGGTAATTGGAATTTCTTTCAAAAATTATCACAGCATCATCTTTCATAGCTTCAACAGAATTGATTTGATGGCTTTCTAATGAAATGTAATTAATCAAGAAGAACGTTTTAGTAGCTTATGAATTACTATCATCTTGCTATTTAACTTCTAATCATGAGTTACACTTCCTGCACTGTTCCAGTTTTTTCCATTCATATGATTTAATTGGACATGTATTTTGCACCTGAGCAATTAGATTGAGAGGGCTGTTATGTGTTGCTTTATTGTAGCTCATATTTTTGTCTAATCCATTGAATCCTACTGAAAACATGCCTTGCTTCCTTACTTTGGAAAAATACTTAGTTTTAATTCTAGTGATATTTAGCAATGTATTTAAATGGCTCCTCTGATGTGTCTACAAAACCCTGTCCTCAACAGGGCCACAAGGGTTATTGCAGTTAATAAGCAGGAGGCCGTGTTTCCAAACAGTTTGCTCAGCTGGGTACAGCTGAGATACTGGATTCCTTAGGAAACTTGCCCCAGGAATAACTAAGATGTATGGCTGCATTTTTCGTGGGTTTGTGGCTGTGCTGGGATATTTCCTTGAATCTTCGGCATTTTACTTAAGCCAGAGAATGGTGGAATTGGTGGTGCAGTTATTGTGCTCTGTGAGAACATGGTTTTCAGTCTGTAGAATCAGCCATCATGGAAATGAATATTTTTTGCAAGAGGCTGGACTGACAGGCAGAGAGGTTATTTCTGTCTATTCCACAGAAGAGAAGCTTACGCTTTGCCCATTGAAACAGTGCCTTTGCTATATAAAGATACGGTTTGCACTTAGCTTACGTATTATTCTAGTAGAATTTGCATAATCTCTAGAGTAATTTCTATAATTTTTATATAGCTAAAGGATGCAGAACTGGACAATATCTCAAAAGTTTATCTAATCTCTAGCTCTAATCTTGTTGTTTCACTAATTTCTTGTTCCAGTGAGGGAGAATTAACAGCCTCAACAGCTTGTATCATTACCATTAGAGTCACAAAATGGTTGGAAGGGACCTCTGAAGGTCATCTGGTACAACCCACCTCCTCAAGCAGGGCCACCTAGAGCTAGTCACCCAGGACTATGTCCAGATGTTTTTTTTGAAGACTCTGCAATCTCCTTGGGCAGCCTGTACCAGTGCTCAATCAACTTCACAGTAAAAGAAGTGTTTCTTGATGTTCAGAGGGAACCTGCTGTGTTTCAGTTTGTGCCCATTGCCTCTAGTTCTGTCACTGGACACCACGGAAAAGAGCCCATCTCTGTCTTCTATGCACCCGCCCTTCAGGTCTTTATAGACATTGATAAGATTCTCCCTGAGCCTTTTCTAGGCAGAACAGCCCCAGTTCTATCAGCCTTTCTTCATAGGAGAGATGCTCCAGTCTCTTCAGCATCTTTGTAGAGACATCTGGGTAGTCTGTCCGTATGTCTCTTCTACTGAGAAGCCCTTCTCTTCTACTGAGAACTGGACACAGCACTCCAGGTGTGGCCTTGCCAGTGCTGAGGAGAAAGAACTAGAGAATTGCGTAACAGTATCCTTTAAGTTTACTGATCCTTGTCTTTCCTCCTTTTTGCCCTTTCTCCAGGTCTCTTTGAAGACAACTCCTCAATCTACAGAAAGACTTTTTGAAGACATTTTGTTGTACTTTTCAGTTTTATCTCTTCCAATTCTTTCAATCTTCCATCATTGGTTCAATTTTCTAAGCAGCTTATGAGTCATCCTTTCCCCTCTTCAAAGTCATTTTTAGTGGGTGTGTAAATGTGCATATAACATACAAAATTAGACACCATATTCTTTCAGAGGCTCCACCAATGCCAAGTTTATAAAAACAATCGTCTCTATGTCTGCTGTTTTCCAGTTATGAATACAACCTAGAATTAGTCTTCCTTCTTCTGCAAGAACATTGCATTCCTGTTTTAATTCCCCCAAATACCCCAAGCCCTTTTTTTGATAGTTGAAAGGCATTCTCCATTTTGGTTTTGCACCTTTGTTCTGGGTTTTTTTTTCCTAAGAGTACTTTTTACAACTGGTTTTAGAGTATTGCATCATGCTGATTTCTGAGTGTTGCTTCCATCAGTCAGTGTCAATTCCCTTCCTTCTGTGTTATCTGCAAAATGTTGTGGGTTTGTTATTTGGCCTCATGGGTGTTAATGAAAAAATTTACTGTGGACACATCATATCTTTGTGGTACACATCAAAATATTTCCCTGTTTGATAATTGCTTTTTTGAAAATGGATTCTTCTGATTGGATGTGTGCTCCCATTTCTCGTTACAATGATTTTGTCTGCACTGATGTTTTCTTTTTGACATTAGCCCAGTGTCAGCTAGAACTGAGTAACAGTTTAAACAAAGGTCAAAGTATGCTACATTTTCTGCTTTCCTTTATCCCCTAAGCCAGTTACCCTGTAGAAGAAGGAAATTACATTAGTTTGACATGATTTGGTTTTGACAAATCTGTGGTGACTTTTATTATCATTTTAATTATCTTCAAGGTGCTTCTAAGTGGATAGTTTAATAATTTGTTTGGTATCTTCATGGATATCAAAATTAATTCCATGCCTCCCTGGGCTCTGTTTTGCTGGTTAATATGTTGTCATCGTTTAACCCCAGCCAGCAACTAAGCCCCACACAGCCCCTGGTCAGATAGGGGAGAGAATCAGAAGGGTAAAAGTGAGAAAACTGTGGGTTGGGTTAAAGACAGTTTAATACGTAAAGCAAAAGCTGTGCATGCAAAAAAATGCAGAAATGGAATTAATTCACTACTTCCTATCAGCAGGCAGGTGTTCAGCCATCTCCAGGAAAGCAGGGCTCCATCACGTGTAATGATTGCTTGGGAAGACAAAAGACTTAACTCCAAATGTTCTCCCATTCTGTCTTCTTTCCTCATCTTCACATGCTGACCACGACTTCATATGGCCTGGAACATCCCTTTGGTCAGTTGGGGTTAGCTGTCCTGGCTGTGTCCACTTCCAGCTTCTTGTGCACCCCCAGCTTCCACGCTGGTGGGGTGGGGTGAGGAGCAGAAAAGGCTTTGACTCTGTGTAAGCTCTGCTCAGCAATGACTAAAACATCCCTGTGTTATCACCCCCAGCTTCCACGCTGGTGGGGTGGGGTGAGGAGCAGAAAAGGCTTTGACTCTGTGTAAGCTCTGCTCAGCAATGACTAAAATATCCCTGTGTTATCAGCACTGTATCCAGCAAAAATCCCAAACACAGCCCCATGCCAGCTACTGTGAAGAAAATTACCTGTATCCCAGCCAAAACCAGCACATATATATGGTTATATACACACACACACGTTTATATTTATATATGTATGTGTATATTTATATATATATAGGCAAAATATTTCCCGTTCCATAGTCATCTAGAATCACCCTCATCCTCTGTGAGGTCTCAAAGATGTTTATTAGTTGTTCAGAGATGTTGTTTTTTGCTTTTAGGAGAATTACATTATTCTGTTCTGCATTGAACTCAAACAACCATCTTCTTTCTTCTTTCATGACTAATCTGCCTGGGATAGCTAACATGAATGAAGAAAATCTCATTTGTTCTGTAGAAAATACTTTTTTTTGAGGCAGAATTGAAGCTTTGACAGGACATGGCTCCTTGCACTTGAACATAGTTGTTAAAAAATGAGTTAATAAAAGAAATGTAACCGATTTGTAAAGTCTTGTGATGTCTAAAGATGCATTTGCTGAGCTAGGTAGCTGCATAAACACATGCTGAAATCTGCCTTACATTAGTATCGTGCTTGGGAGAAAAAAAAAGATTGAGAAAAGAAAAAAGTATAGATATTTAGCATGCAAAAGACACTTCATGCTTCTCAGCAAAGACAGTCATATTGAAACAGGCATTGTGGAAAAAGCATGAGACCACCTAAGTAGTCACTTTATTGTGCAAGTAACTACAAGTGAACAAGATTATATGGTGACAGCAGCTCTCAGGATGCAGCTGAACCAGAAAAAGGAACCTAACCTGTAGGTCTCAGTGAGAGAAGTGGGACCACACACCTATGTGCACGTAAAGCCAGTGGACTAAGCCACATGTTTTTTTAGTTTTGTGTATTCTTTCTAATTCTGAGCCATTGGTACATTTAGAAGGATGGAAAGTAGATGATCTGAGTCCTTTAAGCTCAGAGCCTTACAAGAAAAAAGACATAGAAATTAAATGCAAATGTTTCTGTTTAATTAAGTGCACTTCCGATGGTGAAGTTTCCTGTTAGTATGGATTGTTCAGTCATTTTAATGTGAGCAGTATGAGTAATAATTTATGGATATCTACATCTTTGTGCTATGGCTGAGAGCAAAGACATTAGAAAGGAAAGGGGGAAATCAATGTACATCTTTAGTCTCTGCAACTATTTTTCAGCCTCTTTGGTAAACTTCAGAATTACATCCATTTACCAGGGGAGATGCTTAGTATGATGATGTGGGCTCTGTGCTGCAGAGAGTCCACTGTTTTCCCACTTCTGGTCTACCTTAGTACCACTTTGAACTTGGTATTCAGGGCAAAAGAAACGACTGTGCACAGCAGAGTGCTTTTAGCAAAACTGTACCATTCC
>NW_010406469.1:0-56709 GCF_000710305.1 Buceros rhinoceros silvestris | reverse complement strand
GTGTCTGGATTTGGACAAAAGTGAGGGCAAAACAAAAGGAATGAATTAGTTTGGAGAATGCTCCTAAAGCTTGGAATATGAACTCTGAGCAGTCTGAACTGCACACAAACTGTTGGCTTCAGAATCAACCTTAAATTCTTTGGCAAGTAAGCCACGTTAGCCTGATACAAACCACAAATATATTTGACTGGTGCCCAAATAGAATCTTTATCCTTTCTAATTTGTTGCTGGATGTCACACTTACCCATTTTGTTTTGGAAATAAATATTCTGACTTTGAAAATGTTGGCTGCTTTGAAAGTGTGGCTTGGGTTTTAAAGCAATGAGATTTTCCTTTTTATCAAAAGAAATTTACAGTTTGTGGCTGGTTTTTGTTACACGTTGAGCTGAAATGAAGAGGAGACTCAGAGTTCTTCAGCACAATGTGTAGATGCAGTGTATTCCTTAGAAATTAATACAATTTCATGATACTGCTGTGAGTTTAAACAACAGCAAATTGCTGTCTGAAATCTGTAGAAGTTAAAAAAAAAAAGAACGAAAACCTAACAAAGACAGCTGAAGAAGTTGCATTGTAATCATCAGGAATGAGTGACAGAGCTGGAAATTGAATCCGGTCATCCTGGGTTCTGCTCCTTGATCTGAGCTCCCTGTCAAAATCTGAGAGCTCTGTATGTTTCATATAACAAGACAATAGATACAAATGTTGGGTTCCAAATGAGAAAAGGTAATATTGAATTTCTGGGTAGTTCATGGGGGAAAAAAAGTCTTTTCATCTATGAGCTATATTTTTTCATTGTAAAATTTCTTAGCCAATTGCCAAATGTTTTCTAACTAGACACATTGTATATAAAAAGGAATAAAAGTGGAAGAAAAATTAACCAGGGACCTTTTGGTAGGGAACCATGACTGCAGCAAGGAAAACAAAGAACTGAAAAATTGAATCTCAGATGTATGGTATTTCTTTGCAGTAAGATTTTACTTTTGATCTTTTTGTCCAGAGTCTTTGGACATATTAGCTACCGATCGGACTGGGAACTGGTGAAGGTGGACTTCAGACCGTCCTTCCCCAGGGAGTGCACAGATGATGACTATGAGTCTTGGGAGCTCACAAATCTACAGGTATTCATGGTCTTATATTAACTGCCACAATTTTTCCATAGCTTTCAAATTCATGTAGACCTGTGTGCTAGGAAAATGATTTTAAATAGAATTTGAATGCTGCACCCCCGGCTTTGATCTCTGTATGTTGGTATTTGCTGATTTTACAATGGTTCAAAATGGGAGAGGATTTTGTGTTCTCCTTGGTTGCGTAATCTGTGTCCTGGGAAAGGCGGGGAGTATATCTGGTGGTCTGCCGTAATAATAGGTGGTCCTGCTGGATTGTGAAGCATATACCACAAACTAAAATGTGTAATATTAATTGAAGCAATTTCAACATGCAGTCATGTGTTGTGCCAACTTCCTGACCACATACTGTACTCATATATAAACTGCCATAAGTAAAGCCCATTCCAGAAGCAATTTAGGATCTCAGTGGACTAATCGTTTAATGGAGTCCAGTTGTTTTGGGCAATACCATTTCTGCAGTAATGCCTTAAGGCTGTGCTAATCCTGATGCTCTGGCCAAATCCAATTTTGGGAAGCTGCATTGTCTATATGATGTATTGATTAAAGAGACCAGTGTGAGAGGGGAGTTACATTATATGGAATATGTTGTATTTATTCATAATCATTCTTATTATTATGTTTTACTTCTTCCAATACATTTATTCTCTTTCTGCAGCGTTGGGTTTTTGCATACTGTTCTGTGTTACTCCAGCTCTCCAACTTTCATCTGCTAGTTCTCATGCCTAATCTTACACTTCTTGTTTGGGAATGCTGTATATTTACAAAAAATGTTATGCAGATCAGAGTCTAAAGAGAAAGAGTACCTTAGGATATTGGCATTGAAATTGTCTTTCAGAAATTAGAAACTACTAAAATGACTTTGACAGAGTACTACAGCCGCCTAATCAGCAGTGGAGTGTGATCAGATAGTCTTCATTCTACCTGTGTCCGCTTGATTGGTGCTTTGTGTTGACTGCCCACATGAGACATGATGATTTAGAACTTTAGCCATCTGCATCCAGACTGGATTTTTAAATGTCCAGTTGTAGGATTGTGCCTAGATTGTGTACACAGGAAACATGCGTTAACTTGCACTTGAATTTTCATGTACATCTTTGGATTTGTGCCTTGATAATACAGTGTACGTCGCAATTCTAATGGTCTGTTAATGGACAGTAGTGGATATGAGAGTTTTCAGAACCTATACATTTGAATATGAGAGAATTGATATGAGTTGTGGCAGCAAGACCAGCTTTTCTCAGGACAACATAAGGTCATGTCTGTGTGGTGTAGGTTACAGCGTGCAGTAAGTCTGGTGCTTTGATGTTCAGGGTGATCGTTGCATCATGGGCCAGCAAAGGAGCTTTCGAAAGAGGAAGATATCATCATGGTGCATTAAAGGGAGAAGTTTCACATCAGCACTCACATCCAAAGTTTGCGAATGTGTGAACTCTGATTTCTTATGGTGAGTCTGTCTATGGACCTTTTGATTTATTGCTAGTAAATAGTTACTTAGAGTTTGAGATGAGTTTATTTTCCTCCTTTTGTCCCTCTCCTCACACAACCATGTATAAACGAATAGGCAACTTGTTATTTGAATTTGTTTAAAAACATTGTCATGTTTTAAATATTTGTTTCACCTGACTGAACAAATGCTGATGTTTTTTTTTGGTTGATCAAGACTTGAAAAATGACCATTGGGCTGATTTATAAGGTAAGCAAACCCTTTCTATTTGAAAAAGAAGAAAAAAACACAGAAGAAATGCATTGGTCTGAGTGATAAAGGAAACCCTTTAAAAATCTAAGCTACCAAGAGAGTTAATTTTGCAGAACTGGCAAAGTAATTGCGATCAGTTTTTCCCCCAAGTGTACACATCTCTTGTTGAAATTAGAGTTCTAAGAACTGGCTTCATTGACTTGTATGTTCAGCTGGTGGAATAATACTAAGAAAACCTCTTAAAAATACTCTTTAAAAAAGTTGTCTCATCCACCCCAAATTAGCTTGTTAAATGAAATGGGAATAGTAACACTCTTGGTGTTGATGTTTTTCAGTGATTATGGGTTTGAGCGCTCTGCACCTCTGAGGTCGGAGTCTAGCAAATGCTTTGCTGACTTTTGGTTTAACCCAGAAGCCCCTCCTGAAGACTGTGTGCTGGGGCAAGCATACACCAGCAGCTCTGGGTAAGCTGATTTTGCATTTGACTGGCTTGCTGAGACTTCCAGAGAGGAGGAAAACATTCCAATGAAGGGCCACAAAAATGGCGTGAAGGAAATGTAAATAAGACAAACTGTAAAAACTGGGAAATGAAAAAGTTCTGACTCAGAACATGTGCAAAAGCTTCCTACAGACCAGTGAAAGAAAAATGTTTCTTTTCTTTTCACAGCAGTTCAAAAACTAATCCTTTTGAGAAAAGGGGGGGCTTTCTTGTTTTCAGTATTTTCTTTTTAATTTTGTAATGTTTCTTATTATTACATTGAATGTCCATTCCGAGCCTTTTCTTTTAGCCCATTGCATGGGTTGACACCAATTTTCAATTTTATTTCAATGAATTACTCTGAGGAGCCAGTAACATCTCACAGAACTTCACAGTCTCTCACTTCCGTAAGGGTAAGAAGTTCTGTGGAGAATAGATTCTTTCCCTGACCATATGGGACACTCAGAATCAAAGGAAAGCTTTAGTAACTGTAAACAATACTGCATAGAATATACACTACAATGTAAGGCTGACGTCTGTGCTGAGAATAACTTGCAGCTGGCATCTATTCTGGCTTATCATAACATCATCTCTGTCAGTTGTGGAGATGAGAACGAAATGAATGAAATGTCAAATCTGGCAATAGTATCACGTTCTCTGAGTATATTTGCTTTATCAAGGAAAATGATGCCTTTTGGGTTGTGGCTGACAGCTGCGATATACAGAATAGCAATTTAAAAGAGAGAAGTCTGACTCTGATTTTAAATTATGTTTAAAAATAACATACCTGAGTGAAACTGATCTGTAAATAATTACTGTATACATCCAAGTATTTCATTATGAGTTCTCGAAAAGTGTTAGACTTTTATACTGTTATGTTAAATAAATGCTTTAAGTGTTTTTAAAAAATGCATGGATTTGAGAACAGCAGTTAAGCAATTGGTTCTGGGTTAATGCAGAAGCTGCTTGGTCTAATTTCTTCCTGATTTCGGGGGTTTGAACCAGGACCTCTAGAGCATTGCTGACTGTTGAATGCTAGGAAAGGGCAGAGATGGCAGAGAGGACAGCAGACTATCTAATTCCTGCAGGGCTGGTCAGAGATCTTTCTAAACTTGAAAAATCAGGCTCTTGCAAATGCATACAAAGGAAATTCTCATTGTGCTCCACACCCTCTTTCTTCAACATGTTTTACTCAGTAAAGTCAATGCTCCTCATCAAAGTATTTGCATCATTTGCATCGTGAGTTGGTTTTGCTTGTCTTGTCTGATTCTGAACCTGAAGAATTTCCATTACCTACCATCACACTTCCAGTCGGTGCCTTTGGTGGTGTTCTCCTGCTTACCTCTGATTCACTCTGCTCTCTGCTGACTATTTTTGCAGGTACAGGAAAGTTGTTTCTAATGTGTGTGAAGGTGGTGTAGACCTGCAGAAAAACTTAGCACAGCATATGTGTCCGTTGATTGCTCCTAAGGGGCTTCAGATCAGCATCAGAGAAGAAAACCTGGCTGTTAAACCTGGCGAAGATATCACCTTCATCATCAGACAAGAGCAGGTAGTAATAAATATTGCCTTATGAAAGTTTCCTTGCTATTTTGAGGGCTCATTTCACTCTTACCTACTTTGCTGCTGAATGAAGATTAATTTGTGCTTTAGACAAAGATGAATGACTCTCTAAATATTGAAACTTCTGTTTCCAAATGAATCAGACAACTCAGTAAACTCAGTGAACCTCCAAGTTCAGTCAGAATGGGATTTGTCTCGTCAGCAGTGTTGTCAGTCATTATTCCTTAAAGGCAATAGCTTCTTGGAAAATCAAAGGAACTAAATTAACAGTCTCTTTGGACTGAAAATTTGAACTGCTGTATCAGAAAAGAACAGAAACACAGAGAACAGTTAATATTCTGGTTTAAATGTTTTTGGGAATCTGCCTTTCAGATAGGAAGGAGGCAAAGCTTTACAGCAAACAGCACAGCATAAGAACATTTATTATATATTAGCTGTGTTGCCAAAGATATAGTTTATTTCTGTTTCTTGAGAGAGACAATCGCCTAAGGCTCTGATCAACAGCAGCAAGTAATTTTTGGATGAATTGTTTGCTGCGGGTGTGTTTCCCAATGCTTGTTTTTTTAGCACCAAGCTAAAACTGCTGTGCTCAGGTTACTGGAGTATTGTACTTCCTGGCTAACCCCACTGATCTGCAAGAACTTGAAGAAAGTTCACAGATTTTGGCAAACCTGTGCGATATAAATTGGGCACTCGGGACTTACTTCTGTAATGGAATCAAGAAGGTTACGTGCAGAACACTGGGCTGCTTAATGCTTTGCAGGTTCTATGTCCTGATGCTTGCAGCGCCCCAGCAGTTTGCTGCCCTTTCTTTAATTTTTTGGAAATGCTTATTGTAAGAATAAATAATTTGGTTGCAGTTTGGACTCTAATGATTTTGATTAGCATTTTGATTTCTTTTCCTACTCTTTGTGGCAGTACATAAAACATTTCAGACTATTCAAAACTCTTCAGAAATGAGGGATCTTGAGGCGAAGCCCGTGCTGCGTTTTCCGATGAAGTCTGCTCAGGACATGGAAGTGGAAGGCACATTTAGAAGAAATGTAGCTGTTTGCTGCCCCCTATGGCTAAGAATAATATTTAGTCTGAAATGTCCTGAGTGTTGCTTAGGATTTAATCTATACAACAAAGTCTAATGAGAATTCATAACAATTACTGAGCTTAAGAAACAGCTCTACTAGGATAAACCAAAACATACCACCTTTTCTGCTGAACAAAATTAATTTACAATTTTATGTGAATGTACTATGTGTAGGAATGCCAGACGTCAGAAAGAAGGCTTTGCATATGTTTGCGCAGTTTGCAAGTCACTTCAGAAATAATAATTTACAATTATAATTTTTTTCCCAAATTCTGTCAGCTGCATATGTGAATAAATAGCGTCATGACAATCATCTGTTTTGCATGGAAATGGAAGCCTCAATCCCTTTTAAATTTATCTGCTTTTTCCCTATGTGACTCTTTCTTATCTGTCCACTGTTCTCTGTCTTTCCTGGCCAGGGAAGCAGAGGTGTCTTGGTGTTCTGAAGACAGCACTCTCATTTTTACACTAGGGAAGCTATAAGAATAAAACATTAAGAGCTTACATCTACTGGCTTTCAACACCGGTTTCTGTCTCACCTGGAAAAAATACTCATGTATGCTTGTTAGCATAAGAAAGCGAACAAGAACTGTTTGCAGGCTAAAGTTGTCTAAAGAGATTCCTCTTACTGGCAAGTTGCTGGCAGGAAGACATGTTTTTTGCTTTAAACTTTAATAACATATTATCTCCTTTGCCACATTCTACCCATCTGTTGTCAAAAGAAAGATGTTACTTGGAAAAAAATATTCACAGTGAAGAAGCTCTCAAGGTCCTTTATGTGTGTTGAAATATGGTGTTTAGGTGTTTGATAACCCTACAGGTTCTTTATTTTGGGTATTCTTTTACTGTATAAGCAATGCTGTTTCATCTGGTAAAACATGGAAGAAAATTAATAAAAATTCAAAATAATAAAATGACAAAATATTAGTATGTTTTCCTTCCCTTCCTAATACCAGGGTACAGAAGTTCTAGGCTTTGTTGTCTCCTTTGATTTTACTTTAGTGCTGCCTTTAGGGATTAGATTTTGATATAAACCTATTTCAGATAGTGGCTTATTGGGAAGTGAAGTAATTTTTGAATACTTTGATGAATGTCAATCCTCCTCTGCTCTGATGGACATTCAGGTCACCTGACTAGCATATGGTTGTAAACATTTCTTTCCTAGAAGCAATGAAGATTTTTAAACTGACACTGTGTTTTCACAATAAGGAGGATTTTCTACCAAGCCTGGCCCTGCAACCTGTTGTAATTGCATGACTGTGATTGCCATGTACTGTGGCAAGCGAGCAGGATCATGCTGCTGAAGACTGAGAAAGCAGGGCCGCTCGCTCAGGCGCTGCTGGCAGTAGTATTGAGAAAGTGTGGCTGCTCACAGCGAAAAAGCATTTTCCTTTGACTCAATCCACATTGCCAGTCCACATTGCACAAGCCTGACTTCTCCCCTGAGCAGCCACACTGTGACAACATGACTGATGGGGCATGTTTTTGTCCTCTGATAGTAACATCTGTCTTGCAGTATTTTAGGCCTGGGTTTAGGAAGACGGGGCCATTTAAAGGAGCGCTTAGCAGAAGTGCAATGAATTATAAATTCTGCAAGACGTTTGATGTGACAGAATTATTTGGCTAGACTTTTAGACTCTTTTCCAAACTCAGCTCAGTAATCTTAGGCATGCATCTAAGATTTTGCAGTGGAGCATGTTAGTTCTAGACATGCTGATAGCTCTGTGTAATGAAGTATAACTCTCTGCAAAGATCCCTGCTTGGATCTTGAAGGCCATATGGTTGACATTCAGAGGGTGTGGTTAAAAGGTGCTGTGAAGATGGTCTAAGCCAATTAATTTTACTTTATAATTACATACCCTAGAAGTTCCCTGGATGAGTTGCAGTAGCTAAAATAACTATTCCAGTTTGCAATTGTATGAGCACCACTATAGAACTTGGGGCTGCCCTGCACCATTATGTTAACTAATGCCCAACTGCATTAAGATGAGAGTGATGGTTTATGTGTCGTACAACTTGTTTAGTTGTCTGAGGTATCTTATTTTAAGGTAGCACCTTACTGTGGAAGTTTGAAATAATCTCTGTTAATGCACACAACGATCTATAGCATTAAAATCTTCGCTGTGGGTGTAGTGGTTTTACTGTGACTACTGCAATTAAGTCAATATATCTATCTGAGCCTGGAAATGATGTTGTAATTCAGGAAATGGTGATAGTAATCATGTGTCCTGTCTTTTGGTTCCAGCCATTTAACATATTTTTTATATATTTTCCTTTTAGGGGGATATATTGAATACCAAATACCAGGTAGATCTTGGAGATGGCTTTAAGGCAATATATGTGAACCTTACGATGACTGGAGAACCCATCCGCCACCGCTATGAGAATCCTGGGATTTACCGTGTCTTGGTGAAGGCTGAGAATGTGGCTGGGCATGATGAGGCTGTGGTGTTCATCCAAGTCAACTGTAAATCAGCTCTTTGGTTTTCTTACTTTTGTTGCTGTGTAAAAACCTCGTGACAACTATGAAGTAGTAGAGAAAATTACTAGTCACAGTTAGGAAAAATGCATATTTTTCAATACCCTCACACATTCTTGCAGTGCTGTATGTTATTAATGCAGAGGCTTGTAAACCTAATGTATTAGGAGGTCAGAGTTAATTTTGTTTGAATTTGTGAGAAGGATGGTGTATTAATCTTTTAAATAGCAAGCATGCCTCAGTTCAGATCTCAGGTTTGATCCATCTTCCTGGCATAAGATCCCATTGGCAATCTTAGCAACTAAAATTTACCACTTCCAGCTATGTCTTTTTAGGAGCTTCTAGATGCTGTGTGAAGCAAGTAAACAGACATGTTGAGAAACATATGAGCTCTTGTAAGATTTCAAAAAGAAATAAAAATCTCAATGGTCCTAAAAGTCAAGCTTTTTAAAGTGCTAGAATCTAGATTTTAGGTAGTTAAATCTTACAAAGTCTTAGAGTGGTACTTGGGTATAACTTCGTTTTGGCAGGCAGTATTACTTGGCTTAGACTTCTCTCCCTCTCCTTAATTAAGTCCTAAAAAACCCCATCAAATAGATATAAAAGAAAAGAATAGCATAGCACAGGGAATATCATGCACCATCACAAGCTTAATGTACCTCAGTTATCTCATAATTGAAATGAAGAAGGAAAACCATAACTGGAACTGAATTTTCCCCTTTCTTCAAAATTCAAGATAGCTGTTGCTTTGCCTGTTTTCAGATGTGTCAAAAAATCAGAAACGTGTAACATCAAAAGAAAAGATACTGATCTTGCATTCTCCAGGTGTCTGTTTCCCTCTGCTGTGAGTGGTATGTCTTCCATCCTAATCCCAAAGCAATGGAAATCTCTGGAGCCACATACAAGGCTGTGCACAGATCCATCTGCTTTATGTCAGCCTGTCTAGTGACTGCTAATATTTATGTATTTTGCTAGTCAGAGTCCTTGAGTCCAGAGTTTCCAGTTCTGCTTTGATTAGCAGATGGAGCCCAAACCATTAATGCTAATGGCCAATCTCCTATTAAAATCAAATGGAAAGGATCAGAATCGAATTATCTGCATCAGTTTCATTATCTATTTCTTTGTTGTTTGTTTTTGAAATCATTTGACAACTCCAGAGAGCTCAGATAAATTACTTAGGGTTTAACCATTTCTTTTTAGGAGCTTCTAGTTGCTGAGAAGTAGATTAAGCACAGGAACAGTAGATCTGTTCAAGCAACAAATAGCAAAAAACTCTCTAACATCTTTCTCTCTGGGGAGAACAATTTCATAGTGTTCAGAGAATGACAAGCAGTAGCAAGCCCTGAACAGAAAGTACAACAACTGCTTTCTCAAAACGTGCTTCCTGGTATGGCCTACATCAGGATAAACAGTAAAAATAAAAGATGTTGACTCCGTTTTATGCAGCGAGTTTACAAACTGCAGAAACTGGAGGTATTTTTCATTAATAAAATGACTGGTGTGTTATGAGGACTTTGGAGCTGAAGTGCAGAGGCAGCAGAGCACTGATGGCAGGCGTGGTCCATTCCTGAGGTTGTCCATGGAGACACAGCTCACTTGAAGAAATGCTTTCTATGTGATTTACTTTGTTTAATTTTTTAAGTAAATTACAAAATTTTAGGAAGGTAGGTGGCACTAATTAAACTGCTATTTCTACATTCTAGAGAAACACTAATAGCATTCAGGGGCATTTTTCACTGTGGAATTACCATGCAAGCAGAAATGTCCATAGAGTCCTGCTTTCACTCTATCTCCAGCTGGTGTATGCTCAGGAAATTTTTTGAGGAATAAATAGTGAAGGGAATATTTTTTACTCCTGCCAAGTTCCATTGCTATGGGATGCCCTGTAATGCAGGTCAGTTATATGAACTTTGGCCAGTCATCCGTATCATGCTTTCTGATCCAGATCACACAATCTACAAGTTGTTGATGAACTGAAGAGAAATTAGAGCAAGGCTGATAGTAAAAATGTAAGCAGATAACTCAGAATAAAAAAAATAAGTGAAGAACTACACATACATGCTCTTTTTTTTCATGAAACCATAATCTCTGTAGTGTGTGAATAACCAGGGAACTTTGAAAATTGTACTGAAGTTGTAGCTCCTTGAAACAGAAAGTGCGTAAGTCAACTTCATTCCTAATCGTCCATACTTAAGGGTGCTGTGAAGCTTATTCAAATGCCATATGGAATCGTATAGCTGATACAAACAGGGCTCACAATAATTATTTTTAGCTCTTTAATATATAGCAATGACAAACTTGAAATAACAGTCATCATTCAAGTACCAAACAACTTCCCCTCTGAAAATTTTGGAAGAGAAAGTAACCTTCTTTAGGAGCAAAATCCTATCTATCTCAAAATTATCAGTTTCCTCTGAGAAAATGTAAATTCATGGCAAAATCAAAACAGTGATGCAGATCCCTCCAGACTTCTTTAATTTGTCTCATCAGAAGGCAAATCTATTTCTAGGAGGAACAAATTTAATGGCATTCCTACAGTTTCTGAATTTTCATTGACAGCAGCAACAGGAGAGGCATTTTAACTATTTTGGTAAAGGAGCTATTGAAGAAATCAGCTGTTTAAGCACCCAGCATGTCTTCATCTTAAGTGGGTGGCTAAAGACTCATTGGAGAAAATGCAGAATGCAAGGAGAGCCTTGCATTCAGATGAAGCAGCACAAAGGCCAGTTGAAGCAAAGTGGAAGAGGAGGGTGTGCACAGCTCGGATAGCTTGCTCTCAGAGAAGTTCAATCAGCTTAGTCAAAGTGAATTAGAAATGAACCAACCATGATTCAGTTCATGAAAGAGAGTAAGAGAAAGACTTGGGACCGCCGTTAATTACCTTTAAGATTGCACTGAAATGAAAGATCTTTGAATGAAATAAAAGATACTTAGAATGCAAGAGAAATGGATGGGTTAGTATCCGTTCTGTATAATGGACACGTGTTGGACCATATAGCGGTTTGGTATCTTGGATAGATGATACTGTTATAAAGCTTTTACCTTCAGACATTCTGAGAAAGATACACTTGGAAACTTCAGAGGGAAAGATTTTCTTTCAATAAAGTTATTGTACTATGAAGCAAAATACACCATTAAGAAGCAGATAGATGTAATGATGCACTTTTATAAAATAATAATGTTTACAGCCATCACAGGCAAAAGTTCAGAAAAGAATTATGCTCTCCTGATGTACACATCTATTTTAAAGCATGCATTAATGAGAGTTTATGTGTGGTGTGAGCCTAACAGCTGATATTTTATAATGAAAATGACATTCATTTTCAGTTTTCTGCTATTCCCTTAGCAGTTTGAGATTTGTTAGATTTCTGTTAACTTGATCTTTTATAACTTAAAGAAAAAAAGTGAGATTGCCCTTTCCACTTTTGTAACTGAAATATTTGCTTATATTTTCTAGAATTGGACATGCACCCAAAAAAGTGTATCAGGGGAGTGCATTCTGATGATCTGTCTTGTAGCTCCAGGATTTTGTCTGTGGAGTTTTGGGGGGGGTTTGGTTTTTTGGGGGGTGTTTATTATTACTGAGATGAGGTCCTTCCAATTATGGCTGTGGCTTTCAACACAGATGTAAAAGCAGAAGTTAGGGAAAAATAAATTCAGGACCTTATGGTGCGCAGGTGAGAGGCTTTTGGGGAAAGAGGCTTTAATAAATTGATGGATCCTTGTTCAATGACATTTTGGGAACTTTTCAGCTCCACTACAGGCTTTAAATTTAGAAGTGGTTCCAGTCGTTGGGAGAAACCAGGAAGTGAACCTGACAGCCATCATACTGCCTAAGAACCCTAATTTAACAGTTTTCTACTGGTGGATAGGAAACAATCTTCAGGTACATTACTGATTTTGACTGACATTATTTTCAATCTCTTTCCAGTAAAGGTTGAGTGACACCTTGTACTTTAATAGAAATACTACCATGTTGCATGACTTCTGTTAGACCATTTTTCATTCCAAATAGCCAGTTATGTCTGGTGGCAAGCGGTGTCTAATTCCCCTGTTTTGTCACAATAATTAATTTCCCTTTATTGCTACTTATGTGGAAATGGAGATTCCTCTTCTAGAATTCGTTTGAATTTCTAAACTCTTTTCTTTCTGGGGAAAACAACAATTTATTCTATTTCATTATCTGTAGAAAAAATCTTGTGGAAGAGGATGCATTTGAGATCACAGCACTGGTGAATGATGGAACTTGGATTTATACACTTCCCTGTTGATAATGTGTGTACTGTAAATTTAAGTGCTGTACAGAAATTTATATATATATTCATTGTACAGATAAATATTTTCTGGGAGTCTAAAATAAACTGACATATCAAAAATAACCGGGATATCTAAAAGGATATCAAAACATGTTTGAGTGCACTCAAACAATCTAGTGATATTCATTTGGGGATAGAAAGTCTAGAGAAACATATCCTTGAGCATCAAATATCCAAGCATTTCTATTGGGAATATTTCCTGTCTAGCTGTGTTAATTTATTTTAAGGTAATTCTTTCAATAACAGATAAGTACAATATTTTCTTTATGAGGCAGATTAAGTGTGACAAGAGGAATGCTTCAAGTAAGCGCAATGAACTTTTTTCTTGTAAATGGGCTGTTTACCATTATCCCAGCCTGTATCTGTTCATTGTTGTTGACTTAGCCATTGCTAGAACAGGCATTGCAGATCGATGTAGTCTTGAGAAGAGTTCTGTAATTCATACAGAGGTGGTCAGGGATCCTCAGCTCCACCTCAGAGGTTACGGTGGATTGGTGCACTAAGGTCGTGCTCTAAGTTGACAGAATTAATCCTGACATATCCTACATTTTTGAGGCAAATGACTTGCTAATATGATACTGTAGAGATTGTTGAGCCTGCCTCAAAATCTGTTATTTCACTGGGATCTGAATGAAAACCTAATACTCTACCAAAAGAAATGTTTGCCCCATCTGGCAGCTAGTCTGTAATAAAAGATCCATTTAGGGAAGAAATATCCTGTACTGAAAACTGTAATTGGACAATTTGAAAGCATGTTGATTAATTGAGTAATTGATGTGAAGCTTTTTTTGCTAGTATTTTTAATAATAGTCTCTTCATACGCTGTTCTTGTCGTTCTTGCTGAAATTCTATTTTCAGTTTTTCTTTGTGTTTTAAAGCCATTACTTACATTGGAGAGTTTTCTGGTGACGAAGTTTGCTGAGACAGGTGACATCAGAGTTACAGTGCAAGCTTCTTGTGGGAGCTCCATGCTTCAGGATTCAAAAGTTGTCCGTGTTTTTGGTGAGACATTACTCTTGTTAAGTTTTTTGTTTGCTTCATGTATACTTGTTTTTTATACCTCTTAAACCAGCTGTGATGTATTTGAAGCTGTTACACAATTATATCTAATGCTGCATTTAATTCTTACAATTAGAGATATGAACTTAGGTAACTCCATAAAGTTGAGCAGTCAGATTGTATGGAAGGCTTTAATGTGAAATGTTTTGTTTCCTTTGCTTATTTTGAGTTACTGTGGGTTCCCAAATGCTATATGTAGCGATAATATTGAGGTAGCATTTTGGCCTATGACTAGAAAGTTTATTGGAATGTCTAAATAATGTAGTTTACCTCTGAAAAAAACAGAAAATTTACTTGTGTATATGCTCTCAGCATTAAAAACAATGTGAAATAGTTGTCTTTTATCTCAATATTACACTGATCTTTGATGTTCTTCTGAAAGTATGGAGCTAGTATAGCTCTGCTGTAATTATTGAATAACACTTCAGCTCTTGTTTCACATTGTGCCCTGGTGTGTTTTGTTGTGTCTTATAATGTGGTGACAAGGCATAACATACTGTGAAAAATACACTGCTGACATATTATTTGCATTTGTATTTGTGCTGTCACATTTGGGAATTGTGATAAGTGAGAGAACTTAGTTTTAATGCAGAGCTAAAAGTCATCAGGTATCATGAAATGCACAACATGATACATCTATCGTTGGAAGACTGTTATTTCTGCTTTTAGTATACATAATAATTTAAAATAATGATGAAACCCACACAGGCTAAATGGAGCTTTTACGAACCTTCTCCTTTCCTAAGAGAAATGGCTTTAACGTTTATGCTACCACTTAAAAGTGCATCCACTTTTTTTGATACCTTTAGAAGTATAAACCTCTTAGTGTGACAAGATCAATGACTTTTACTTTTCAAGACTCATTCTGCTCTTAGTGTTGGCCAATCCTGATACCAAGAGAAAGAAGGGCTGTGAGGGAAATAAAGAAACCTTTGGAAAAGAAAACCACATTGAAGTACAATTCTGTTGGAGGTGTGGGGGAGGCCAGATTTGACTCATGCATTCCAGAGGATCTCTTTCTCTGCTTTGCATTAAGTTCCCCAGGTGATCATTCAAGGAGCCCAAATGGACAAAGGGAAGATTTTAGAGACTTTACTGAGGTGCAGCCTATTTCTAGTATTTCAGATATTTTCGACAATATCCAGAGAAATGTCGCAGGTGTACCTTGTTTTTGTTTTCTCAAAGAGGGCAGTGGTTAGCCTTTGTCATATCATTTCTATGCTTATTTTCATAGCATGGAGTATGTAAAATACTCATTTTACATGAAAAGCAGGAGCATGTAATGGGCAAAATCTGTATGTTTATGATTCAGTGAGAATAAAATCCATTGGCACATTCCCATTACAAATAAAAGAAACCAAGCACGACTGCGTGGTGTGTTGTCCTAAGGAAAAATTATTGGGAAGGTTATGACTCCAGAGCGCATATGTAAATCTGCTTTATTTATTTTTCTTCTACCGGCTTTTTTATCTTTAGGCACAAATTTGATGATGTTGACAAAAACACAGAAATAAATTGAGTGCCTGAACAGGAGTGTACACTCGCTTCGTGCAAGACCACGTAACACACAGCAGTGGGTTCCTAGATTCTGCAGCGCTGCACAGGAAATGATGCCAAATATGTATTTTCAGCTTTTATTTCTACAGAAGTGGTTTTGCAACCTGGTTTGATACTTGTTAAAAAATGTTTCTTTTTCTTTTTCTAGATCATTTTCATGTTCTTCCTCTGAAGTTTACTAAGCACCTGGACATGTACAACCCCGACATACCAGAGTGGAGGGAAGACATAGGGCGGGTAGTAACACGACTTCTTGCAAAGGTGCTCTTTCAGATTGCTCGTAAAATGTTCCTTTGCCAGTTGTAAAGCTTGAAGGTTAAGTTAATGCCTTCTCATTTAGAAAAAAGAGGGCAGAGCAAAATAATAAATTGAACCTCGTGAGCCACATTTCAAGCAAGTTCGAGCCAAGTGTTGCTTTTATGTGCAGGCTGTAGATGATGATATTGTAACATAGATAGTTTAGGTCTATCACAGCCTAACTGGCAATTAATGCTAAATATTGCTCTCTGAGATTAGGGACAGACATATTGGCAAATACTGCTGACTTCAAAACAGGAAGAGTAGCTTAGATGTGATATATTTATAAGTAAGTCAAGCAAAGGATGCTGTTTAGTATAAACCACATAGTGTTTGTGTAAAAACAATGCAGAAAGAAAGAATCTACTATGCCAGTTGTGTAACTTTGGAAATTATATATAATACATAGGCACACAGTTCATACAGCTGGTTTTTAGATCATGTTCACGAAAGAAATGTGGGTTGGGAGCAGCTGAATGCCATAGGTTAAATCAAGTACAAAGCCATGCAGCAGTACTGTCAGGTAAGTAAAGAGCACCCCATGAAAACTGCAAGCTCTAGAGCTGTGCTCTTCAGGGACACACACTGCCAGCAACTGAGGGTGCACACACTGACTTTGCAGATGCAATAGCACTGAGGTGCAGGTTGATAATGTTTTTAAAATACTTGCATTTGAAATCACTTGACTTTTCCTGGATTTGCAATAGTGCAAATCAGGTTCTGAAATTCTGACTTTATGCCATTTCCTGCCTTTTTTTAAGGTCCATATCAAATGTCAAGTTGAGTAATTTCCCACTGTTATCACTGTCATAACCAGTGTCAGCCAAGCAAGCATTTTACTCTCTTATAAAATAGACCTTCCATTTTAATAATTACTAAGTCATTTGTGGAAGAATACGAACGATTTAATGGAATTTCAGAATCTGTTGGAGAAAGGCCAGGATCGGTGTTGTCTTTAGAATTGTGTGGCTGTATTATACAACAAAGGGAGGAATTTGGGACTAAAAGCAAAATTTGCACAAACTATTTTGAAAAGGGATGCCCTTTACTTTCAGTGAGGGGTGCAGACATTCATTACCATTTCAGGACCTGATCCTAGGTGCTCTTAGTCTCACCACGGAAGACTTTTCTCACCATTAAACACAGATGGAAAAGTAGCCTCGCTAAGCTAGTTAGCTTTAATGAATATGCCCTTCTAAGTCTCCTACTGTCTGAAGGCCCACAAAGGATCCTAAATCACCTAGGAGTACTTTTTGTGTTACCCCATAAATGTACAGTCATTGCAGAGTTTTGCTAAAACTGCATACAGTTTCATTTTGCTTCCTTCCATGATGCCACTAAATCACTTTAATGTGATAAAAATGCTTAGCTCTTCCAATCTTCAAAGCGCAGCTCACATTTCAGTTAATTTATGCTTGGCTTTGTTCATGTTTTAGCTTCTGGTGGTATCCCGCCTTAAGTATTAAGGATCTTAACACAAAAGACTAAAAGACATATGTGGAGTTCTTTATGCATTTTCTATAAAATGTAAAGCACAGTCCTATAATCTGCCATATGCCTTTGTCTTCACAGGAAACCAATATACCCGAAGAAACACTCATGACAGTTGTGAAACCTGGTCTGCCTACAACTGCTGACTTGCATGTGCTACTACCAGCAAACCAACCAAAAAGAAAGAGAAGTGTAACTAGTGATAAGGTAACTGGAGCAATGTATGTCTGGTTAGGGTAGTCTTTGTCCTGTTTTGCAATCAGTGGCTCTACTCTCATTGCGTTTATGTGAAATTAAAATATGTAAAGGTCTTGGTCCCACCTGACAAGAGACATGTAAAAGCTGGCAACAGCTATGACTGCTGGGTTTGACAGCATACAGACCAGCATAGTCTAGTGCTTACTGTATTAGTGTGTTTCTCAAGAATTACTAGAGTCCATCTGTATTTTAAACAAAACCAGTGGTGATGGCATATCAGTCTGTGAAGATCCAGTAAAGCAGAGTGTATTTAGGACACTGATATTTCTTAAGACAGATGAACCATCTCTGCACTGCTTCAGAAGCAAATTAGATTTCAGGTCAAACAGAGATGGAACCTTAATAGTTGACCTATGTGAAGAGCATCATGCAAGTAGTTTCTGCCTTTGTAAGCAAATGACCTTTTCAATTGGCAAGAAGAAAATATAGTGAATACAGGAATGAAAACAAGACATTTCTCCCTACTTATTTCCAAACCAAATTTCTTCCATATTGAAAGATTTATGCCAGTTAAAAATCAGAAGACTGACACTTCTAAATTATTATATTCGACCTTTTGCTGTGTCAAGGAAGGAATGGTTCCCAAAACTGTCCAGTATCTTGCTGTTCAAGTCCTGCCAGTTACAAAACCAGTAGATTGTGTTTGGAATTGATGGGGTACGCTTTGGAAGGTCCAAAGGAGTACGTTGAAGTTGTCCAAGTACTTGAACAGGTGTCTTACTTTAAAATGCACAGCGTACAGTGTGAATACACCAAATTTTCTGCTCCATAGCAACCCCAAACCCTTACTGCTCTCCTTCTGTAATCACATTGGGAATTCTTAGGAGTCTGAAGTCCTGATTATGTGCAGGAAACAGTTAATTTTAACAGGTTGTTTCTTTAGTAGAGAGCCATTCCTGAACTATGGCTTTCAGTCAGGAGAGTATTACTATTTCAAAATTATTCGCATCTTTCCACTTCTTGAAGAAGCAGGGTGCTTCTAAGGGAAAATCTTTCTCTTTATTCTGAGCATGTATGCAATGGACGTCTTTAATAATTTAAGGGAGGTGATGGTGCTAGATTCATAGTTTTGTGCAAACATTTTATTTCAGCACAAAGTGTTACACATTATTTCCTTTTAAATCTCAACTGTTATATTACTGCTGTGCTTCAAGGCAGCTCAAAGAATATGATCAATTATAATCAATGCTGTCTCAAGGTTTTTTTCATGTTTGTGTATGGAATATCCTGTGAGTTAGTCCAACCATAAAGAAGAACAATCACATGCTGCAAATGATTTGAGAAAACTTCTGTTCAGTGGCACCATTGGGGAAACTGTTCATCAGGGCACAGTTTCTGTAATAAGCAGTGCTCCAGTAAGACCTTGCAAAGCTTTTCTGAAACTAGAGGAGCACTGAGAGGTGAAATTGTATAATCTGGATAACACATGTATGTTTCTGACACTGTTAGGGTGGACCTGACCAGTGGTGGTGGGGGACTACATATATGGAAATACCATAGTACAGCCTACATTTAATTGACAAACAAAGGGAGTCGGGAGCAATTGCAGCAAACTATACTATCCAATGATAAAAAATCAAGTATGCTACTATCACATTTCAACACCAATTGTTTTAGAGAGTACAGTGCTGTAGAACTAGACTTCTAGTGCCAGCTGCCTAAATATCCATTTTAATATTATTGCTATGGGACACTACTTTAGCTATTGATATGTGCATATAAATATGTAGGTTTAGAATTGAGTAGCACAAATTTTTATAAAATATCCATTATGACTTGAGAAACACCCTGAAAATACACCCTATGTAAATAAACTTAGAAGCAGGAACTGGTTAAGTCCACAGGAAAATACTCATGGTGTCTCTTCTTTAAAGATTCGTTACGTTCTCTTCTACCAGAAAAGAATGTTGAAGGTCTTCATCGTGTTTCCCTGGAAGCATGTGCTTTGTCCTGCTGCTGGTGCCAGTTCTCAAAGTCCGTGTTGTGACACCATTGAGAGTACTCACCAACACAGAATGTTTTCTGCACATTTGGAGGAGGTGTCCCTGAAATCCTTAACTGAGACTTAGTTATGAAATGTCTTGCCTTAAAGAGAAACTATTTCTTCTTGGCTGAAAAGTTTTTATATTTGGGATATTATGTGATTTCAGAAAGATTGTTAAAGGCAATAATTTCTTGGTCAGGCGGAGAATACCTACTTGAAGGAGTTTCTATTGGTGTTTTACATGAAGTATTGTGATCTGATGCTATTTGTGAAGTTAGAGGCCTAGAATAGGAGTCATTACTAATAAAAGTAACCAGCAATAAAGATCATAAGTAATTTGGCAGGGTATGAGCCCATTGGATAATTTTGAAGTTTGTTTCCATTCTGTCAAAAGTTTTTTTTTTCTTTCAAATTTGTGCATGTAGAAATAAAAGCTGAGTGTGATTTAACCTGATTTTAAGAAAACAGCAATTTCAAAAGTATTTCATTCTAATAATTTGCTTTAGAGGATGACTCAGTCACTTAATTTATGCACATCCATTACATGTCTAATGTTGGGTGAGATGAGTCCAGTTGAGAGTCCGTTAAAGTGCATTTAAAGTATGGCTTGGAAAGCAGTGGCTCTGAGGAAGATTTGGGGCTCTACCTAGAGAAACTACTATGTGAAAATTCCCAGTGAGTAGCTTTGGCAAAAAGGGGAAGTCACACCCCCAAATGTATAAGTGGGTAAGAGATTGAGTAGTGTCATTATTTGTGCATTATTATACCACAATGCAGGAGCCATTGTGTTCACATATTATCATTGGAAAGGATGTAGAAAAGCAAGATAGAAAATTCAGATCCTAGACTTAGAGAGTCTAGGGAGGAGCTCCAAATACTGGATTTGATTTTTAAAAAGTTGGAGAGGTGGTAGCACACTGTTCAGTAAATACCTCAAGGCAGAAAACAACCCCACGAGTACTGAAATAACCATCAATCTCACAGTGAAATACGTAAGTCAGAACCTTTGGCTGGATTCACATGAGGTTCAGATTTTTGACATGTGTAAGTGTAGTTCATGTAGGCTTGAGTGGGAACCCGGGAGTGGGGAAAGAAATAATAAATGTTAGTCACTTAAGCAAAAAACCAGACCAGATGTTGGATTCCTCAAACAACCTGCCAGAAAATATGAAGTATCCAAAGTTATGGGGCTCAGTAACTTCATTTACTGGCTGAAAGTCAGATTAGCCTAAAGCACTGCTCCCTCCTGCAATGTATACAGTGAACATGTGAATGAACATGGACTAAGTATTTCAGTGGTGCCAGCATCACTTTAAAGACTGCTAACCAATACAGTTGTCATACCCCTTCTCTTTTCAGAGTCTGGGCAAAAAGGTAAATACTTAGGAGATACCTAGAGTAATTGGCTTGTAAAATAACGGAGGTCATGAACACATAACCCTTGCATTGAGTCATTCCCCCACAAAAAAAAGTGTAATAAAATCAGTGGAATGGCTTCATAAGTTAGGTATTCTGCAATATGAGTGAGGACATTTGAATTTGAACTTTTGTGTAATTTCTGTCCATAACATGAGAGACGATACAGGGATTTCTATCTATTATACTGCAAAGGACTGTCAAAGATGAGCAGCATAATTGATAATATGATAAAAGGAGTTACTTGTGAAGGTTTCATGGGTACAAAGCGTATTTCTAATTTTGCATCCTGTGGGAAGTCATATCCGAAATTATAAGGCATAAAGTATAAAACTAGCTTTGATCATTTAGAAAATTGCCCATGTTGAAGACACAAGCAAGTAGAAGGGAAATTTCAGACAATTTTTTGTCTGGTTGGGATATGATGGTATATTTAATGGTTCCACCCCATAAAATATTTTACTGTGCTGTATCCACCAGAGAAAAATATGTGGAATCCTGATTTTTTCCACATGGGTGGATGTATGTATTTCTATAGAGTATTGTTAAAAATCAGGTATAAATTGAATCCATCCCATTATAGGTAAGGAGGTGAAGTAAGTTATGGCACACAGTTTATTATCAAATAGAGGTGACTTTTCATAGCAAGAAATCTATAGTGACGTTGCAGATTTTCTTCTATTAGGTTAGAAGAATGGAGAGTTCTTAATATGGATTGTGCATCATGTGAGTTACGACCAAGGAAAATCCAATAACGTGTGCAAATGACATGCTGTCTGTCACATAGTGGGTGTACATAAAGGCTTTGGTTAGCAGAAAGAAAGATTTGGCTATAAAGATTTGACATTTTCAGCTTTTATGGCTTGAGTTTTACATAATTTTACATATGGAATTTCTTTAAAATTTCAGCTCATCATTGACAAATGCTTTCTGAGTTTTTCACCATTTAATGAACCAGATGTTTTCCTTTTTAGAGCATTGAGTCTTTCAAAGTGGAACAGAGTGCAAGACTTCTGATATTCTCTCTGTTGTATTTTCAGAGAATAGCGGCTGTAAAGCAGGCCTTGAATGCACACAACATCAGTTTCTTTCTGAGGGGAGGATACTGGGTGTTAGTGACTTTAGCTGACTCCGATTCAGGTAAATATACAAGCAAAGCCCCCAACAGACCAACCTTTAGATGCCTGACCAAGTTCTGATCAGTTAAGGGGAAAAATCTTCATATCAATACAGATATGAACATGTAGACACATATGTATATGATTACTTGGTACTTGTTACATATAGATACACACATAAATGTATATGTGTATTTATATGTATGTAAATATATACATATACATACATGCACATATATATGGATATATTTTCATTTGGTACTCATTAACACACACACCACCAAACAAATATTTCTTACATATTTCCATTTTGTCATACCTCATGATTGTTTCAGAAGGTTATTTTTTTTTGTGTAACCATGACATTAACTAAATACCTATACTATACAAGGAAGAGCCACCAGGCTTCAGAAAAAACATGTTATTGAAGCGCTTTGGCTGCACTGGCTGTTGAAAAAGCAGAGTTTCTTTACTTTAGCTGTTAACTCTGTAGGTAGAAGTCCAGGGGCTGGGACATAGTCTTGCATTTCTGCATTGTGTCTCTGTTCTTCACACCAACTGACATGAAGCTTGCTTTAGGGCCTCCACATTGCTAATCCTGACTGAGATAAATTGTATGTTTTTTCTGTGTTTAAACCAAATGGAAACAGGTTTTTTGCATGCACTTCCTGCATCTCTGGATTCACCATGTACCTGGAAACTGGTTGAAGAGAGTATGTGTGCATACATGTGTGTGTATTTTGAACAGAGATGTTAAAATTATGTTTTAACCAGAAAATTCAGCTTTGCACGAACCTTGTATTAGAATGTCCTGTAATTTTTGTTTGTATATCATATCACATAATATATTCTTTCTTATTTCAATGTGTTGTGGGAGCACAGCTTGCTTGACCACAATCAGTTTATGCAAATACTGGTGTGGTATTTTATCTGTCTCTGTAGAAGACAAAGCTTTTTTATCTAGTCTTGAGTGTAGAACCATGCTACAGTTTGGCTGTGGTACCTCATCTGGTTTAAAGGGCTGACATTCATTATCCAGCATAAAAAGGCTGGGACTGAAAGAGGCTCATGTTCATCCCAGCCTTTACCAGTGCGGTGAGTTCATTTGTTGTTCAGGAACTTAGTTTCTCCATCTGTGAAATTAATATAGACCTGCCTTTTGCAACGCATGTGCTTAGGTTACGTGGTAAATTCCTATGATAACTATGGATTTCTAGAAAAAAAAACAAATGGTGAGTATGCAAATAATTAAATCTTTGGGGTTTGCTTTTCATTTGTTTTGGTTTTTATTTGTTTTTCCTCTGTCTTCCAGTCACAAGTCACCAATTAATGTTGTGTTGTTGCTTTTTTGAAGAGGCTACAGATGCAGTGAAAAGAAGAGGTTACACAAATAACCTGACAATTAGACCTGACAATTAAATAGAAGAAAAAAAAAAAAAGCCCAAGAATGTGATCTGAAAGACAATGTACTAACATTATTTTTTGTTTTGCATTTCAGACTCTCGGAGGATAGGAGGCGGCAGTGGCTACTGGGCTATTGTGGTTCTCTTTGTTATCTGTCTAGTCGCAGTTGGGGCTTTCATCCTCTACAAGTTCAAAAGGCAAGTAAACCTTAGTCACCAACATACACATTTTAAGAATCAGATTTATCCACAGAGCAGCAAAACAGAGTTTGTTATTTGAAAAGGAGATGTCGTGAAGCATTGCAGAAAGTCCATCACTTTGAAAGTCATATTCTTCTGAACTTCTCAAACATCAAGGTGCTGCACTGCTGCATGCTCTCACTTCCTGTGTTCCAAGTTCAATAGCAGCAATACGGGAACTATGGAGAGTTTGTTCAGCTTGTCTAAATATCAAGAAAAACATCTGAGCTAAAATATCATTCCTGATTAATTCCTACCTCATTACTCCTAACACTTATGAATAAACTAAAGCTATTGGGACAATGAGTGCATCTGCAATGCTGATTTGCTTTAAAAAGGTATTTTATCAAAACACGTAGCTCTCTGGAGTTTCTCTTTTTAATTGCTGGGGCAGTGCCACACAGAGAGAGCGGTGGAAATAGATTAGCATTAATGTGACTCTAGAGTGTGTTGAGAGAAGAAATAATTCTGAAAGTGGCCTTTATGAGAGACATATTCTCAAAACTGACAGGGGGTACCATGCCAGCCTTTGACGCTTTGATACGACTTTAGTTGGCAATTTATTTTAATCATAGCTACTAGGGTGCTCTGCAATTTAAAGAGTTTTGTTCTTGTTGACGAGTTTGTGTAATCATTGGCTGTGCTATTGTTATTTTTGTATCTCTGGGGCATTTAGAGGCTATTAGGTTTGATCATACTGGAAACAAGCCTTCATCATCATCAAATCCTGATGTCCTTACTCAGTGAGGAGTCCTATTGATTTGTTTCATTCTTTGAAGATTATTTTTATTTGAAATAAACGTAGGTTTATAGAAATGGTGGGGGCATTGAGTCTGTGATAGCAATAAGCGTAGATAGCATTTAAGTAAGAGTTTGTTTAGAAAAGATTTTTTTAAGTCAATAGAGAAAACCCCTTTTTCCAAGAATCTCTTCATTTTCTCATCACAGCATGTAAATTTCTTAGTGGCTGATTGCTCTAAAGGACAAAGCACAGAATGTTGTATCAGACTGCCTACAACTGAATAAAAATCCATTTTGCCATTTTAGGTGCCTGCAGCAAGGAAAAGCATAAAAATGGTTGATGTGATGTAATTATATTATTTCAGTAGCAATACATGGAGAATTTGCTGTTTGTAGTGTGGGATCATAAAACTTGCTTGGAATATCTTTCGAAAGCGGTATGATCTATATCTTTTATTAGCACTTAAATGAGAGCAATTAAATAACAGACACAGTTACTGCACGGCAAAAGAAGTATAAAATATTCAAGAAAGGAAGAAAAGAATTATTTTCTCCGAGTTCTTTCTAAAATGCCCAATGAACCATTGCTTTGTAAATAGAGATTTTAATAAGGAGGAAACGATAGTACAATTTGCAAATTGCAAGCTTTAATGTCTCTCATACTTCTATAAATAAATTGTGAAAATCATTTGCAATTAAATTCTGTGGGTGGTTAATTTAGATGAAGAGAATTGTGAGATACATTCAAATGTTTTTCACAAGCCTGAAAACTGCTCTTGGCGTTGATGAATGACCATGCAGCAGTATTCGATTTTAGTCCATACTATATCTGTTTCTGAGATATCTGACAGAACTATTTTAAATATTTGTGCTGAGCTTTAACAAGATGACAGGTTTTTTTGGTTGCATCCTTCATTTGCAATTTGATCTTCAAAGAACATTAAGCACCTAATTGGTGCTATGTTTGAAAAAACACTTTTTCCCCGTGCGCTCCCTGTGAAGTCCTCTCCCACCCAAATCTTTAATCCCTTAAAAAAAGTCTTTCCTGTGTTTATAAAGATGGATGATAAATTGCTGGATCCCCATGGAGTACTTACTTGCGGGTATAGTCTCTTTAAAGTCGGTACACTGAGTATCTAAGTCTGGAAAGTGGTCCATAGAGACTGAGACTATGAAACTGAGTGTCCTTTATAAGTATAAAGGTTGCAAGTTGCAATGCAGCTTGTCAATATTACATGACTGTATATTAAAAATTATTTTGCTGAAAGAATGCTGTAGGCAAAAAAAATCGTTCAATTTTAAGAGATAATTTCAGCAGAATAACACTTATTGGGCCCTATGGTAACTCAGACAACACATGCAAATATAAAGATGAAATATTTCCACATAGAAATTGCAGACATGTATAAGGTGTTGAAAAGTTAATACTATCCACAATTTTTATGTGTGATTCACAAAATTAAGGAGGAGATGGAAGGCATTTGGTGATGCTTTCCTTTCACGTATGTAAGTTGATAGATAGTCCCTTCAGAAAAGGGTTAAAACGCCTTTTATTTTCCCCAAGTCAGACAAAGGTTTATTAATCTTAGTTTTACTACTGCACTAACTGGACTTGCAGGACTGGCAACTGGCATTGGGGCACAGGAAAAGCAGGAGGTCTACAAAAGACTGCATGGACATGCCTTGGACTGTTTTCTCTCTCTGATGGCCCAAAGGACAGTTCCTTCATCAAGGTTAATTTGTTACCTGGAAAGATGGAAGAAGCAAAGACTGGCTAGCAGATATGATGATGGTGACAGGATTGTCAGGGAGGTTACTGCTTCATATGCAACGGCATTTCATGCATTTGCAACGAGCAGAGGCTCGTTCAGGGCTTGTGATGAAAAGTAAAGAAAATAGGGGCCTTCTGTGTATACCACAGTACAGCTTCGATAGAATATGGAGAAACCTGCCCAAACTGCCCAATGGTTCCCAAGTGCTTAGGCCCCTTGTCCCCAGGCATGGTCACCTGCCCTCCATGCCCAGATTATTCCTGAAGTTCGTATTGTAAGAACACTAATTTTTGTCAAGCAGAATTGTGAGATGAAAGACAGCATTGCCGAGACATGAGGGACTAATGTAATATCACTTTTTTAATGAATCTTTCAGGGCAGTCAAGACAGCCATGATGAAACTTGCTGCTCCTGTTTAATTCTCATTTTTTGAAAACTACAATACCCAGCACTAGGAATTGGTCTCCCTCACAAGAAGTAAATTTCACAAAATTAGATTGGGGGAGAGCAGTAATCTAAAAATAACAATCCTGCAAAAGATTCAGTGTTAGATGCCTCATATGCTTAAAACAAAGAGTGTATTTTATTTAATTAAGTAGGGTAGTAGGGGAAAAACAGAGGCAAGTTCACATAGAGGTAGTGGTATTTTGGCTGGTTACTGATAGGCATGGTAGAAAACAACACCGTCTCATCAGTCCTGAAGGAATGCCTAGTGAAAAGAAAATATTAAAATCATGTAATTCCCCACTGCTCTAATCAAAACTAAAATTATAGGGTCTTCTGGATAATCAGAGCTGTCATGGCTGTCAGGCGAATGACTAGGTGACTGTAGGTTACATTGGTTCTGATATGCCCTCATCCCCAACACTTAAGCAGTGACTAGGAAGACTGCTGCGCTCTGCTGTTACATGCAGTAAAATTGTAAGCATTTATAATTTTGTGTCTTGTGTCGTTCCCCCCCCTCCTCCCATTTTATGGCCTGTTTGTGCATCTGGCCGCTTCTCATTGGGAACATGTGCTTGAAAAACTGGTGCTGGAGTCCCTGGAGCTCATGGAACGACTCCTGGCAATACCGGGAGTGGTTAGTTGCTTTAGATAAAGTACATTTAAAATTATAAATGTTTAATTAGTTAACTAGTTTTAAAAACTAATTCTAGTCATATCCCACAAATGAACAAAGATTAGTTTAGATAGTTTGGGGGGGGAAATTTTCAGCACGGCAGCAAGAAACAGGAGGTAATGCTCCAGCTGCAGAATTTGACTGTGATTGTGATACAAGAGACATTGTAGACAGCGAACATGAATAGTGGATAAGCAAGAATAATTTGCCTTTTCTTTGCTTTTATTTTCTGAGTATGGAAATCACCAATCAAGCAATCTGTTTGCCTCAAGCAAGCAGTATGTTACGATACTCACTGGTGTGCTTCAGTTGTTTAAGCACCCAGGTAAAGTGGACTGCAGCTGCTTCTTTTGACCAGAACAATATGAAGCAGCTGGAAAATATTTTCTGAGAAATCAGGTCTATTTTTTAATGCGAATCTGCGACATGTATATATTTTTTCTATACCGTACCATACTGTTCCATCTCATCCCATCCCATATTTACTAAATTGGGTTCAGTAAAAATATACTTCTTCATTTCCTTTGAAACTATGTTTATGCTTTTTGTGTATTTCAAGTTGGCACCCAGAGAAGATTTCTTCATCCTTGCAGAGCAAGCTTCTGTGGTGTGGTGTCTTGGGCAACAGTACAGAGAAGGCAAATATCACTGTCTACAGTAGGCAAAGTGGAGGAAAGATAAATTATGTTTTAGACACATCAAAGCTGCCATGTAATCATTGTGTTACCAGTGGAAGACCTGAAATCATCCTTTTCTTATTTTTTACTTCTGTAGAACAACAGGATATTAGAGTAGCCAAACCAGAGCAACTAGTTGGCTTTTCTGCTTAGTTATTTTACCTGGTTAGTAGTAGCAAATCTTCTCAAAAGAGTATGAAAAACTTCATGTTTTAATTTGTATGCAGACTACCGCCAATATGCTTAAAGCCACATACATTGTTTTCACAAATCGCTGTCAGTTTACTTTAGCCAAATTGATGCCATTTTGTGTGTATTCCTTTTTCCCCCACCACTATGAAGTGCCACTTTTAGTAAATGAACCCCCTCCTCGGTCATTTTGACAAGCTGGAGCGGAACTGTGTTATCTTTCTGCCTCATTGACTTACTATCTCATTTTCAGTCTCCGAAAAAAGCTATCCTTTCCCCTCATCTTGCTTATACTGCTTTTATGTTCCATGAGAGCACGTTTAGTCCCAATCCATGTCATTTAGTTATAAAAAAACCCCAGCTACTAATTCAATGATTCATAATATTTCATAAAAACTTCTTCAGAAATCAAAGTAATAGCATGTAGAAAAGATTTCTGAAACGAAAGAGGCAAGTAAATCAGGAGTACTTTAAAGGACAGAGGAGTCAGTCATCTGAACATTAATCCAAACATAACAAAGCCAACACCACAATAAAGTATTGTGTTTAATGGATTATTATTGTTGTTAGTTTTGTTTAAGTTCCAAGAGAATGCTACGTTATTTATTCCATAATAATCCTTAGCCATGTGAATATGTTTCTATTTTTTATACTAAACAGAATATTAATCAAGGCTCGGGAAAATCAATGAAGTTGCATAGAGGCCAATGAATATTGGCTCCAAAAGGAAGGAATTGAAAGCTAAATAAACTGCGGAGTTTAAGTGGGTGGGAATCAGTATCTCATCCTCCTCCTGCTGTTCCTTACTGCTGAACATTTTTAAGTGAAAATAGTTTCAGGTATGAACTGATTAAATATTGTGAGTATAGGGAGGGAAAAAAAAGTACTTTCTGGAATATCTTCTAGAAGGTGTGGAACCTGGAGAGCTTGGTGAAAGCCATGTGCTGTGATGTTCATTTGTAGTTCTGTGCAGAATTAAGACTCCAGTTTATATTTTTATGGCCTGCAAAGCAGGCATGAATGTGTCTTCTTCCTGATTGAAATAAACTGCTAGAGAAAGCAAAGGAACTAAAAATGTAAACCATGGAGTGCTGCTCAGCAGAGGTAATTGTCTCCAGTGATGGATGTGAAGCACATGCATTTTCAGCTGAAGAGTAAAACCCCAATAGCATAATCTTTTCCTCTGTTCTTATAAATGTGTTTTCAGTTTTCATATTGCTGATATAAATCTGTTGGGTCAAATTTCACGTCATGTTTTCACAGTAGTCTTTTATGCAGACCCCAGCATTTCAGCTCTGCCTACTTCAAACAGTTATGTTGGTCTCAACATAAATTGCTTCTGTAAGAAGAGCAAAGTACATCAGGGTGCACAAGAATTTATCTCTGTATAATTAGGGGTAGCAGCTTCCTTCCTACATGTCAGCGTGAGGAGCAACTGGAAAGCTGCCAGAATCAGACCCGTCTTGAGCAAGGATTCAGTATCTGCATCCTATTTCATCCCATAGTGCAGTTGTCCCATATAAACAGAGTATCTGGCACATGTGTTAAAAATGCCTCTTGACAAGGCTCAGACTATCATTTGCTTCACTCTGGTTGAGTCTCTTCCTGAACCAATGTGAAACACGTAGAGATCTCTGTGATGTAGAAAACGTCAAATGCCCACATGGAGTGCCTTCACGAGACCTGTAATATTCTCCTTCCTCCCATCCATACTCTGTGTAACAATCTAAGATGTTTTGCCCTGTAAGTGCGAGAAGCAAAGGAATGTACAGAAGAGTACCTCAACTTTGTACCTTCCATAAGGGATATGTAAATAGCAGGATTGGGCTCATGAGGTTTAGGTGAGTGAGAAGTAACAGCTTATGACTTTTCCTCTTTTATCTGTAACCCATAAAGAAGTTACATGTATGGTTATTTGTGAAGTTGTGAAGTTTCTTCATTCAAAAATTATGTTTAATAGTATGTGTTGTGATTGTGGTGTTCACTTAAAGAGTCTTACCAGAGACATGACTTGAAGCCTCAGGCTTTATACCAAAGGACACGCCTTGTTGGCCTGGTTTCAGACAGGTCCTTCAGCTTGGGCAAACAGACTAGCAGCTCTACTCCCTTTACTTAACTGCTAAGGTCTGATGTGCCATATGGGTTAGAGATGGGTAAATGTTTATTATGTCAAAAATAATTTGATAATACAGTTTGGAGTAGGTCTTCTAATGGTGGCACAAACGTGCTAAGTCTGCAGATGTGTTGCGAAGACTTTCTTCTGGGTTTTGTTTCCCTTTGGTGGTGGACTGAAAGTAAGCAATTTGACAGGTTTGGTGCAGATCTGATTGAGTGGGTTATTATTTTCCACATGACCAGTTTCATTAGCAGACATATTAAAAACAGTCTGGAGTCTCTGGCCCTAGAGAAAAAAATCAAAGTTAATTATCTAGTGTATCTGTTTTGTAATGAGGAATGTCTTTCCCCCTTTAAGAACCACTTTTTTCATCCATTTAGTGGGAGGACAGTGATGCAGGGCTCGGTTTATGTGTATAGGTGTGTTGGAGAAGCCCTCGGACCTGTTGTGCTATCAGACCTTCTTTCCAACTTTATCCTTTGCCTTTGGTTAGTGCTGTGCTTTATTTTCTCCATGCTCATTGAGATGCAGAAAAGAAGTAACAGCAATCAGATTTCTTTCTTTGTGCTGCTTAAATAGGATAGGATAAAATACCTGATTTCTTTATATATATGATTTTGTGTCTGTGTTACATATATGTGTACATAGGATGCAATTAATCTCTTGTATAGTTCAAATTAAAGAGAGGAGATTGTCTTCAGTCATCTTTCATTGTTTAGCAATTTCTATTTATTCTAATTGCATTGATGCAATGGAAGATGGTGCTGCAGTAACTTTTATCTCAAAATAAGCTGGTGCAACCAGTAAAGAACTTTTCATCTGAAATTACATTAAAGACATGTCAACATCAAGAGCCTTGAGAAAACAGAGCAAATTGTGTATTTATCCAGCTTTCAAACTGCTGCCAGAATATGGAGCAGAAGATGGTTGTTTTTAGAGAGATACCTAAAAATTAGTGTCACTTTTTCTATTTTCTCGCTGTCTAAAGGAGCTCAACAGAAACTGCAGCTTAACATCACCGGTTCAACCTCATTTTTTCTTTTCTTCTTGATGTCTGCCCATTGCAATAATCTGTGTTTAAGCACAGACTCTGACAGTCACGATCTGCTGTCAGTCATGCTGATCAAGCTGTCAAGCTGCTTCTTGCAGTGTAGGAAACAGAGCTCACAACCAGCAACTCCCTAATCACAAGTGTGACCTGGAAAGGATGTCCTTATGTGCCCAGGTAGATTGCAGGTGAATGCTGCTGCAGCAAAGGGTATGGCTCTCGAGAAATGCTTAAACCATAAATTCTATTGCTAAGTTAGCAGTCCCTGATTATTCCCTTTGATTTTACAAAATCTAATTTAAGTTAATCTAGTTAAGAACCCTTTATCGATACTAAGTCTTAAGCCTCCCAGTCTCAGCCATGGTGCTAATTGTTCATTAAAGCTGATAGAGCCATTTAATAACATGCTTTCCACCCTCACCCCAGATTAAAATCGGAATGAATGAATTAAATGCTGCCTGCAATAGAGAATTTTGTCTAATTGTTCTCAGTAGTCCTGGGCCAAGCTTTACACTGACTCCTTCAGTGCTTCTTGCTGAACTTTGGCAACCTCCCTTGTCTTCTTATTTGGCCTTATCAATGCCTCTTTACCTCCTTACTCCTTACCCCTTGGTCCTGGCCTCCTGGTTCTTCATTCTCTGCTCCTTTTCCATTCCCTGTCTCATGGATTTTTCCTGCTTCTTTCTCCTCAACCCTAATGGAGTATGAAAGTGCCATTAGATGCTATCACCCTTCAGTGTCAGCCCATCTCACCAGGGAGATGTGTTGATGATTGTGACCCAGCTTAATGTTTCTGAAGACACCTGGAGCCAAGAATTGGCTGTTGGGCCTTTTTATTGCTTGAGTTCTTAAAATATTTTTTTCTGTGACTTTAGCAATTTTTTTTCAGTATTGTTCATTGTCAATCTTAGTCAGAAATTGATGCTTAATTATTACGTTGGTATGAACATTGTGATAAGGCAGTTACATAAAACTGACTTGAGAATAAGGAGTTGATAAGCTTAGATTGTGAACACAAACTTTGGGAAGGGTGGGACTGGTGCTGTTTTGTGATTCTGGAACGACTTCACTCTGCTGGAGCTCTGGTCTGATGCCAGCATGGGCATGACACGAAGGAACTCCATCACAAGACTTTTTCTCCTTGTCTGGTTTTAGGAAACTGCCAGGCAGAAATGTTTATGCCCAAATGCACAACGAAAAGGAGCAGGAGATGACAAGCCCTGTTAATCATAGTGAGGACACCCAGAACATCATCCAGGGTGAGGAGTTTATTGATGATGATCTGGACTCTCAAACACTAGGTAACGCAAGAGGTAACTTCATTTTTAGTTTATCAATTTTCAAAAGTAATTGATTTTTAATTGTTGTTTTCATTTTAGGGGGTTTTTTTTTCATTTTCTGCTCAGTCTTAGAAGCAAATGGTACACCACTAACAAAGGATTATCTCAGTTATCTTCATTTGTCTTGCTTGTGATACAGACTAATGCATAGGTGACATGCTACATAGAGCATGAGTACAGAGACAGTACAGTTTAATGCCAGGAGACTTACCTGGACAATTTTAGAGAGGAATTATATTTGATGGAACAGGATACAATACGTAACAGTTGAATTAACTTAGTAATCCCCCAAATTAGTGGAAAATGCAGTTTAGGCCAGAATGATTTATAAAGTCAATGTTTCCATGATTTCAGATGAATTGTACTAGATCCATTGCTTTATTTGCCATCACATTCCAGTGGCAATTAAAGTTTTCATGATTAGAAACATTAAATTTATTCCAGTATAAAAAATATCATGTCTTCCCTAATTTAGCTGGTAACTTTCTAGTATTCATAGGGTGGTCATAAGGAACCTATGAGGGAAAGTTTATATGAACATCTCTCAGTGCAAATTATTTCAGTGTCAGGTGGAAGTGCACATCCTGGCACCCTGTGGCTATTTTTAATGTAACATGGGAGTGCTGATCTATAAAGTTTGTTTCTTTTTAAATTTACCATTGTGTTTAGACTGCTCAGGTTCCAATCTGAAAAGTGTAGGATAATGGAAAAATCCCCAGTTCCATTTCTATACAGTTTTTGAAAATAAGTCAGATAACCCAAAAGCCTTTGGGATTTATAGCAGTAGACTCATGGTGTTACAGGCAACTGTAATATCTTCAGGAAGCCACGGAAGAAGATGAGTTTTACATACACCAGAGGTAGCCTGGGACAGAACAGAACTTCGGCAGAGGAGATATTTTTTATCTTGGGTTTCACCTTTATCTTTTGTTGTCAATTCCTTTATTTTCATTTGATGAACTGCATGCTATTTCTAGGTTCTTGGAGGTTTTAGCTTTGAGCACAAGGGAAGAATCCAGTCTTGCTTTGATTTATGTATTTCTGTCTTGTCTTTGACAACCTTTGTGTATGAGTATCACTGTGTTTTCATTCAGATTTTCCAAGATGATCTTGATTGTGCTCCTAACTTTACTGGAGTTAGTTCCAAAAACAACCCTGGAGGAACAATGTCTGTATTAAAATTGTTTGATCAACTCATCTCCAGGGTCTTTAGAGGAGAAGGCTTGAATGCTAACAAAGTACTTGCAGACCTGGCTATTAAAGTGGAGCATTCAAACACTCCAGTAACATACAAATGCATAACCTCTTTTAATGGTAGAAAATCCCTTATGGCCTCTTTATATAAGGCAGCTCGGGATGCTGGAATAAAGAAATGCTACTCTAATTTGTAATGTGTTCAGAAATAATCTCTGCTTATCCTGCACTCTTTACTCAGAGAAAAAAAAATTCTTCTATCTGGGCAGAGCAGTATTAGGGTTAAAGAGTGAAAGTTCATGACGTTTTGATGTGAAATTTAAGACAGCAAATGCAGATCTCGAGGAGATTTGTGCTTCTGCCAAGTTGCCAGCACCAGCAACATTTCCGGCAGAGTGTAAAGAGTTCGTTTCTGTGGATTATAGTCATCCATATTTGTCGGCTACAGTTCTTAGACACAAGACTTTAAGACACAGAACTACTTCTGCTTTCTGTACTGTTTTGTTACTTGCAGTACTTCTACTAGCTCTGGGATTGCCCAGTACTGCCAAGAAAATATTCCTCTTAATGATACTCTCCTATTTTATCTGTCTAGATAGAGTATGACACATGTTATAATCCCTGCTCTATATTAAATTCTGTTTTACAACATGATTTGCAGAAGGTTCCTATGCTATGGAGACCCCTTCTAGTTCTGGTGAGCGTTCTCCCTCCCTGTTGGGAGATGTCGGTAGCAGCCTCCACTCCATGCACTGCAGGGAGTTACAGCCTGGATTTCTGTTTGTTCTCTCTCTTCTCATAACTTTTGAATTTCCACAGTACAGTATTTCCAGACTCACCCATCCACTTTTTTTGTTTTCTATATATTTTATGTTGCCTACTTTATCGCAACCCCCACCTTGGGACTCCTCAACACCATTACCTTGCAGTGACTCCTTCTGTGAGAAGTGGCAACTTGAACAGCTACAGAGTTCCCTTATTGCTGATGCCGGTCAGTGTCCAGTCGCAGGTCAGTGGCATGTTGAATGGATGCCTCAGGTTCCATTCTCCTCCCTCACCTGCACCCCTCGAGACAACCACACCTTTTTAAGCCACAAAGAGAACCAACTTATGCTGTCACTGAGATAGAGACCCTAGGAATTCGCCACAAATCCACCACCATGAATAAAAGCTTTGCGCGACAGTATGCTGTAGGTACATGGACCTGTTGCACCAACCTTCACCTGACCTGTTGTTTGATAAAGCCACTCTCTTTATGCAATTGACTTGTCCCTGGAATAAAAGGGGGATTTATTGTGAAGTGCCTAAAATACACTAATGCTGGCCTTTTGTTTCTATATTTTTGTAGGCAATCACTCAGGCGTGGTTTTGAGCATCAACTCCAGAGAGATGCACAGTTACCTGGTTAGCTGATATTTACAGCTGAACGCAAAATCCAAAAGACTCTTCTCTTTATTGTTTTATTTTTCCCTGGTGATGTCACAAAATATGGCTGTAAATGCTGGTGGAGAGGAAGTTTCTTATCAGTCCCGTGGAAAAAAGAATCCATCATCAGTTACTGAGGGAGAAGGATAATACGTCTTGTGTTCTCTCTATGGCCTGGGAACTCGTTACAATTAAAACTCAAACTATGGTAGCAAATCTGTAGCCCTAGGCACCTTCAATGACACCTTATTTCTTTTCTGTATATGCTCTAGGTCTCAGTGTTTATTTTTAGAAGGATTGACTGTAACTTTTTAAATAGATTTTTAATTGAGGTATTCAGCAGAAGGCTGTTACTCTTCAGCCCAAAAAGGTGATTTTTATAGAAGCAACTAGACCAGAACAGATGGTTGGTTGATCACAATGACATTTTTTTAGGAGGCCAAGAGTTTCTGTACAGGGAGAGGACAGAGCGAGGAAACAAATGCACTCCTAGTCAACACAAACTCTTAACTTAAACATGTGTGAGACAATCTAATGAATTTAGGCTTAGGCCCATCTGTGGATTAAAGGAAATAAAGAGTTAATTAAAATATCTCATAATATAGGATAATGCTCTTGTAAGAGAAGCAAGTCCTGACAAACCATCAGCACCAGTATCTCCTCCAATCCCACCCTATGTGAAAGAAAAACACCAGCTTGATGCTATCTCCAGACCAGGTGCCTTCACTTGCAGACAGTCATTTCAGTTGCTCTCTTCTTGTCTCCTGAGCGAGCACCCCTAGGACGATGGCAGCTGCCAGACGAGTTATCCTGTAAACCCTCTTGCTGGTGACCTGTCTCTTTTTAAATTCCCAGAGAATGTAAATACCTATTTTAATTTTCTTTCTTTGTATGGTTATTTTTCTAAAATTTCCTATTAGGGCAGAGGTGCCAAGCAGGTCAGAGCTCTCCTCCAGGCCAAACTGGGGAGCACACCACCATCCCCTTCCCATCCACATCCTTCTTTGGGTTTTCTGTGGCAGTTTGCCCTTGCAGGCAGGGATGGGCAAACTCTGACCTGAGCTTTTCCACTTGGGTTGCTTTGACAATCCAAAGGGCCATGGGATGGACAGGCTGATTTAGGGATTCGTATTTCCTTTCCATCACCACAGGGTGTCACTCAGTCCCTAACACCGCTGGCCCTATTTCTGCAGGGAGGATGGTGGAACTTCGAAGGAGCTGCCTGCAGAAAGGCTTGTGAGTCAAGCTGCAGTTTCCTAATCCCAATTTTGTGAGTTGGATCAGGGTTTCCTGGGCCCGACCTCTGCATCCCTAGGGAATAGCAGTATGGTGAATCCACACCCCTCTGGCCTTTCCCCCATGGTTTATGGAGCCAGTGTAGAAACGGACTGTGGTGTGATGAGTTTAAACATCTGATGTCCTCTGTGTCACAGCTGCCTGTGGGATTAGGATGCTTCTCTTAGAAATCTATATAAAAACTCTTCACTTTTTGCCTTCAATAGAGAATAAATAGCTCTTTACTATCTGAATGTCAGTGATGGCAAGCTTGCACACCATCTTGCTTAAGAAGGATACAGATAGTTAACTACATCTTTCTGAATAAACTGAAAATAATGAATGCTGGTAAGACAGAAAATAACTATTGTAAAATTATCGTATGCATTGGAGTCATTCTTCCATGTAGCTGTGGATATCCTAAAGCATATTGTCATCAAAAGCAACAGCCTGGGATGTGATAATTCAGTATAGTACTGTATTAGGCTCCCACAAACCCCACAGGATGTACGTGTAAAGCACAAGAAAATCTAGATTACAAAGTTACTGTAAGGAACTAGGTGGAATAGTTAAAGTGAAGATTCTGAAAACCACTTGCAAACTGCTCAGGAAAATAACTTCAAAACTTTTTCTAAAATTTCCACCTACTTGGTTGTAGGGTACCATGCAAACTGATTTATGGAGAAGCAATTTTCTGACTGACTGTTGTATGTCAGACTGTAGAAATCTAAGATACTACCTGTATCTGAGTCCAGGTTTCCTGAAGAGAAGTGCAAATACGAAATGTGCTGTGCGTTGGAAACTCTTGGGATTGTTGCAGCAGAGGCTTTCCCTCATCACTAGCTCTTCATGCTTTTTCTAGTGGAAATGGGCTGAAGCAGAGAATAAAATAGTACTGCAAACAGCTGACTTGTTCCTGTGAAATAAATCTGAAGTAGGTTATTCATATAGGGCAGGTGAGGAGCAGAATAGCCTCACGGACAAGGGATAGGAAGTTCTAGCTTGGGCTTGTTCTCCCACGGTTCATCTGATTGGCAAAGGACACTGTTGGAACTAGGTCACTCAACTAATTTATTCTTTAACAGCCACATTTATACATTAAATGTAGGATAATTTGTGTGTCTGATCACAGGAGTCTTTTGGAACACTGTGGAATATTTAGGCACTTGGTACTCTAATTAACACTTAGCACAATATAGTGCCTATAATAATGTTTTTCGATGCTTATTAACTTGATTCATGCAGCAGTCCTGTGAGGTTGGTTTGTCATGTCTTAAAACATAAATATTCTAAACCTTAAAACATTCTAAGGAGATGTCAGCACTGCCGTAACTGTGATAATAATAGCCAGCAGATAATAAAGGAAGCCTTTGAGTCCTTGGCAAGAATAACTTTAACATTAATTTAAAACTTTAAAATGAATTATTTTAAAAATGAGAAAATACCATTACCATTTTCCTTTTCATGGTGTCTTGGTTTATCTTTAAGTGAAAAGTCCACTAGTGCTAGGCTTTGAATCTCTTGAATTATGTCCATGACATCTTAGCGTTTTGTCCTTTATATGCATCTATACATGTGTATACAAAATCCACAGAGTTCTTTCTATGCACAAACACTGGTTACACATGCATGCAGACACACATGCAGTGTTTGTACATATTCCAGTTACGTTTGTTAGAGAGGAAGGGTGATTTGATGGCTAAGAAACAGAAGATGGCTGTCAGGTACCTGGATTCTGTACCTAGACTTTGGGCAAGTTACTTAACCTATATGTGCCTGAGTTTCCCCACCTATAAAATGGGACTGATAGTAATTACCTACCTCACAGGGGTATTGTGAGGCTAAATTTATTACTGTTTTTTTCAGGATCTTCACAGCGAAATAATTTTGTGAGTATAAAATATTAATGGTTTTGTTTTCTTTGTTTTACTTGTAACTATCGCAGTCTACTGAAACCAACTGCAGTTATGTATAAATGTAAAAAATGCATAATCTGAAAAACGTACATCACTGTTTTGGGTTTTTTTAAAAAAGTTAATTTCATTTAAAAGCTATTATTGGAACATATTGCTACATGGCAGCATTGCAACATTGGCTGTAATTTTGCTGTTACACGCTAGTATCTTAAACTTACTTTTTTGCAGTGTTGTTTGGTCAAAAACCTTATAATAATGGGTGCAGTGATACTTACCCACACAGATATTGAACTGGACTGTAACCAACAAAAGTGGTGGTATATTGGCATCATTTCTATCTTTTGGCCTTATTAAACTCTGATGTATTTGCAATTTCAAAAATACCCTGTCCTTTTCAGAGTGCTCCAAGCAATACTGCTCTGAAATGTTCTAACAGAGCCATCAAGATGTACCACTGTTATCTCTGCATTCCCTTTGAATACTGAATGGTTTCTATGACTTTGGAGTCATCCATCCATATAAAGTGCTCAGAAATGCTCAGAAGACATTAGGGAAAATCCACACATAGTATAAATTAATTTTTCAAAAATAGAAGCAATATAAACCAATGTATGTTTTCATACCCTGTAGAAGAGGGTCATGGAGATGGCTGAGAAGAAATAGAAGGTGCTGGCCTGAGGCAAGATGTTATTATCTCCAATTCACATCCAATATCTTTGAACTTTTTTTAGGATATTCTCACTGAATTATATCCTTCTTGATGAGTTTTCTGCTTTCAATCACAATGTGAAAAGGAGTAAATATTCATATAAGGTAGATGATTTGTTAAATTACCGTCCTCCAGACAGAGGCAAATCAATGCTTTGCCATTAGTAGTTCCTAGCACAAAGCAGGTTTGATCTGATCTGATTATGATGGTTAGATGTGTTTTAGGTCCAATGAGACATCCCTTTAGTGGGAAATCTCTACTACTGTATTCTATCTCTTTTATAGAGGTCAGTAGAATAGAGCTGCAGTGGTCTGCATCCTCCGTCCACAAATACGGATACAAATGCTCAAAGAAATGTGTGTGTCTGTAGGGTTATTATTTTGAAGAAAGGAAATACATGCATATTTGCAGTAACTTTTTGATGATGAACCGGTCGTTCTGAAAAGTTTTTAATTTCTAGTGTTATTTCAAATCAGATACAATGTTGCTAAGTTGATAGAATTAATGACAATTTCACTCATAGATTTTTTTCTATATTTCTATAAGGCAATGTTTTGTAATTTCTCATTAATGAGACTTTGGGGGGAAAAGAGAGACTAAAATTTTTATTTCATTACACAGTCCCTGACGGTTGGAGTTGTTTCTATATATTGATTCATACTGCTGTGTCGTTTTCATCTCCATTTTAATTTCAGAGTTTTAGGTGAAAGTAAGTGCACATTTCTATCAGAATATTGGCTTTCCACCAGGAAAAAAATTATAAGCATTTACCTTTATAAATATTGATTTTTGAGATGCAAAATTTTGTTGTGTCTTCTAAGTCCATCCAAAAAGCTGCTTCCTGGCTCATTTTCTCTGTTCTAGTCCAAATTGCACATTGTTTCTACAACTTTCTTTATGAGACTGGCATATAGCCTAATCTTAGTAGTCTGAGAAAGTCTTTCTAAAACTTCCATTAGAATAGCATTTAGTTACCTAGAAGTAGTTACAGGATCTGCTCAGATCATTTTCTTAATGCTAAGTCTATATTTTCATATTTTCCTTGTTTTCTTTCAGTATTATTTCAGTATTAACCCTCTCAGCACCATTTAAAGGAGTGTTTATTCCAGCTGAGGATACATACGTAACACATTTCACTTTTCTTCAGACTATAATCTTCAGAGTGACAAAGTCTTAAATAACTCAGACCCCCAGCTTTTGCAATTAAAAGCCTAGCCCCGCAGACTTTGGGAAACGCCAAGCTGTGCACTTTTAATTTTTTAATCTTCTTTCCTAAGTCAGCTATTCTACCCGATTGATCACCTCACAGGTTTCCTCCAATCCTCCTTGTAACCTCAAGCCGGAGGGAGTGCAGAGGGTTTCTCAATATCTAGATGGACTAGAATCGCTCATATCCCAAACCTGAACAGGAATGTCATGTGGACAAAGTTTTCATTTTTCCGCTCTTTTCAAGAACATTGCACAGAGCAAAGAGGATTACATATACCATCAGGGAAACAAGGTCAGGATGGTGCAAAGAGTAAAGAATGCATTCCTCTTAGAAATTTTTTCCTTTTTTTATTTTTGTCTTTTCCTGAAATTGATACACAGAGCAAGTTAGGTTCATTATTTTTAATATGTAAGAAAGATCTCATTTCTTTCTGCCTTCAGTAGCAAATGGAGTAGCAAATTACTTAAAGTATGAATTGTGGAGCCATGTATGACTGAAGGATTTTCATTCTTTTCATCTCTTTATTTTTCCTTATGTGAAGCTTGTCAGAATTACTATTTTCGGCTACTTTATGTGCTGGTAGCTGAGACGATCTTATGCAGGACAGTATCTTAAGACAGGAAATAATGGAAAGCTTAGAAATACATACTCTGATATCCAACAATATAGCTATGTGAGCAAAATTTTTATCAAAGAGTTGCTATGGTTTGTACTAAAACACCTTTTTTTTAATAGTATCTTTAAAAATACATGGTTTTAATTACATACTCTGTTTCTCTCTCCTTCCAGATTGATTTTCTTTTAGGAGTAACAATTACTAGCCCTATAAAATATGGATGCTTTCCCTTACATAAGTAATTGTGTTTGAAAATATTTCCTTACAACACCTGAAAGCAGTACATAAACTTGAGCTTTGTTGATTGAACTCGGTTTCTGAGTTTCTGTAGAATTTGCATCTTTACACTGATTTCTTGCTATTCTGTGGACATACAAGTCCTGCTGGGCAGCAATGTACATGCAGCAGTAGGTATGTCTCTGTTGCACATATTTCTAATGGTATAATTAGTATATTAATCACCAGGAAGTCTAGACATTCCAAATAAGTTTCTTAGCAGGTCTTTCTTATATTTCTATGTTATTTGTTGCTAATTTTAGTCAAATTTATTTTGATACTTATTTTTAGTTCTTCCTTGACAGTGTCTGCTCTTGCAGATCAAAGGGCAAGAATTGGCTTATTCTCTTTTTTTTAAAAAAGTATTCATTAATCTTTCTGAAATGGTGAAAGAGGCACTTTTCATTGAGAACAGCTCATATAGGAAAACAGCAGACCTGTATTCACATAGTGTTTGAGACATTCTTGTTATGGATTATGAATAGGCAGGACTACGCAGAAGAAGTAGTGTACACCCCAAACACCAGTGGCGTGCATGTAGGCAGTTTGCAAATGATAAAACTAGTCTAAAGGAGAATATTTTAATATACCGCTTATATATCCCAGGTTCACAGAAGGGCATTTAAATGGTTAAGATTACAGAGTATCATCACAGACAGAGTAAGATGCCCAATTCATTGGCTCCATTTGCTTGTAAATACACTCTGCTGTTTGGGGTTAATCTTTTGAGGTGCTGAACTCTTCAGAGAATTGACCTGCATTTTTTAATGCTTCCAACCTTTTACTAAGTAATTTGTGACAATTCTTAGAAAAATGTCTCTGAATTGCTCCTCATATCTTACCCTTTCTTTTTTTTTTGTCCTTTTGCTCTTCCTCATTATTGCTGCTCTTTGTTGCTCAGCCTTGCCTGCCACCTCCTCCTGATGACAGTTCTATACAGACCACTTTTTTCTTCCTTGCTTTTTGTATTGTTTTATGTTCTATTTCTATCTGTGTTTTTATTCGGATATGCACCCTACTGTGGCCTGATTGACAAGAAGACTCACAGCCTCTTTGCCATCCTTGTCTCTCCTCTGAGCTCTGTTGTGCTAATGCAGTTCCCCGTGCTTTGTTTCATTGCAGTCCATCCTTCCTGTTTCCTTCCCACTTTTGGTTCTTTTAATCTTTTAACTTTTAATTTTGGTTCTCATTTTCTCTAAATCTTTCTGGACCTCTTCCCTTTTTGCCTTGCCAGGACTTCTCTCAGCTGCTTGTCCCAGAGTGTGCATACTTCTAGTCTGAGACATGGATGAGAATTGTACTCCCCGGAAGAGTAACTAACTAGCATTTTCCTTTCTTCATGTATATATTGACCTTGTTGCCAGTCTGTAGTGGAAAATATATATTTGATTGGCAGACAGCTATGCCCATTATCTCCCAAATGCCACCTTTTGCCTCATTTTGGGTTATGAGGATAAGACATGGTGTTTGCATGAGTTTGCTGGGGCTGGCTTGCTTTGCCAGTCCTTCAATCTGGCAGGTGCAGAACTGCAGCAAGGTTGGGCAGAGATGCCTTGCCAGACCATTGGGCTGCGTTTGTATTTCAGTATGGAAAATACTGATGTCCAAGCTAGTACCTAGCCTTTCAGATAAATTGTTGCAACCTGAGGCTGAAGAATGGGTGAGGTAAAGAGGGTTCATTTCTAATAGAGGAGGAGAAACAGGGATCATTTTCTCTTGGGTTTGTGGGACAGGTCTGTATGCAACCTCTCCTAGAGGCTTTCAAGTTCTGTAAAATACAAGTTTAAGCAAAGTCATGAGATACATTTGGCAGAATCTTCTTGGAGGAGTTTGGAGAAATTGATGCAAGTAAGATAGTTGAAAAGCTCAGTGGTAGCTTTGAAGGGTAGAGCCTGTGTCACAGTGTGAGAGATATGCAGGAAGGAGGGGAGCACAAGACTAAGCAGGACAAGGAAAAGCAGGGAGAAAGTCTGTGTTAGCAGCGTGTATGATTTTGCCAAGAGTTGTTGGTGTCAGTTTGCTGAAGCCTTGGAGCTTATTTTAATTGGTAATGACAACTATTTTCAGTTTGGTTGGTTGCATAGAGAGACTTTAAACCATGAATCTAAACTGATGCGGCACCAGGGACATGTGAAAATCTCAGTATTTCTACCTACAGTTTAAGAGGGATCTGACTCAAAGCAACATCCCACTTGAGGTGCATGGAAAAGAGGTTGCTTCCCAGGAGCCGGGATGCATGTATGTGTGCTCCAGAGGTAGCTCCAATGTAGGTTTTCTTCTGAGATTATTGTAGGGCATTTGCTAATGGTGTTTCTGCTTAGCACAGCACTGAGCTAGGAGGCAAGGGAAAAGAATTATTTTATAAGGTCCGTGTCTTGGATTTATACTGGGTAAATGTAATTTGCTAGAATCCCTCTATGAGCCGTAATTTTATAACGTTTAGAGAGGATGAATGGAGTTGGTATAGTATTCCTGAGGGTAAACACCAGCCACTGGAGTTTACTGAATGTGTGACTAGAAATTTTAATTTTAGGAACAGAGTTACTCCGTCTCATATTCACACCAGGCATTTGAGTGCAGCTCCTTTTATTTGTCACTGACAAGCTATGATTTATTTCCTCATGGGTGTAAATCATGGGTTGCACTTGCTGCAGTGCAGAAAGCTCTGGAGGGAAAACATAATCAAACGGAGAAGTATACTTGAATTCTCCCCTCTTGATCCCAGTCTCTTCTGAGTTGCTTTTCTTTGCTTGTGGTTCTGCCAGTAAGCTGGGTCGATGTCAAAAGGGGATTAATTAATTCTTATCCTTTTCTACATGGCTGAGAATAAAATATAAGAAAGGAATAGAAGAGTGGAGGAGGTGAGGAACTTGATCAATTGGCAGGGTCCTTTGGGAAGCTTCCACTTTTGTGCTTTACTTACCACTTACCTTCACAAATATGTACAGTTGTAGTGATTTACCTTTACATTAAATATAGATATCTTTCTTTGCAAAAGGGAAGGTGGTTCTCAAGAATTATCACACTACTGCATTGCAAGTGTGGTTTTAGGAGACATCAACTACTGCCCTTACTCACCTAAAGGAAATTATCATAGTATCATTACTCTGTGTTTATGAAGCTGTACTAGGAATTCAGTTCAGCCTGGATTAAGTATTAGAGAAAGATCTGGAGAGATAAGGAGAGTTGGAATGGGAGAATTTTCCATTTAAAGATTGAAGCGTGAATACTGGCATATTTGCAGTGCATTGAGTGTGTCCAAAATCTCTCACTCCAGATTTAGACAGATAAATTGTATAGATTTTCCTGGCATTACCCATGTGACCAAAAGGTGAAAAAATTGGTAATTAAACCAAGCCCAAATCATAATTCTTGGCTAATTAGAGCTACAACCAATAAAAAAACCTAGACTTGACATACTTTTGTGAAGATTCACAAAGAATTTCTCGCTACCCTGTTGTTCATCTAGGGCATTATTTATTTGTCATTGCAGGGCCAAATTCTGTGCTAATTTATGACCATACAGTGACTTTGTCAGTTCAGCTTTGTGTTATGAAAGAAAGGTACTCACTCACGGTGAATTTGAAATGAAGCTGCAGGCTAAAATCAGTCATCATCTCGCTGCATCTGTACTTACACAGGTGACCAGCTGATTTTCAGCTGTGATTTTTAGTCCTGTGGTTTAGCAAGAGAGTCCTTCAGAGAGGTGTAAGCTAGTTACAACCAAGGTAGAACTTAGTTTTTGAACTACTTGCAACTGCTTTTCCAGCACATTATCAGCAAATGGTTAACACTGTGTTTCTAACTGAATTTCTCACAGAGGGTCCTTCTAATCCATGTGAAGGCTCTTAGCAGTCATCAGTATGCTGTAGTCCATCCCTGTAACGTGCATGACTGCACAGTCATCTCCTTCTGCCTTCACACATTCTAGTATTTGTGAAAACAGTACATGCCTTTTCCTAGTTTTATTTCAAGAGACCTTGACTTTGAGCAGGTTTCTTTGAATACAGTATCAGGGCTCAAGGGAAGAATGAAATTAATCCATAACTGGTGCATTGTCATAAATGGGGAAAAGTGTTATTTGTATATTTTTGTAAATATGTAACATTTAATGGCAGTTTTGTAGTGACGTGCCGTTTTTGAGAAAAAACTCCACAAATATATGTTTGAATATGCTTAATGTAACACTTAACTGTGATTCAATTGCACAATTAATAGCTTAATCAAAAGTCTTGTGCAATATGTAGTGCACACACTTACTCAAGTATCTGTTAGTGATCCACAATCAAGTTTTTGACAACTTCTAATGATGGTGATGAACTGGGCAATAGAGTTTATCACAGTCTCTTTCAGCTTCCAAATATGTAGCAGGCTAACTACTGTATACGTACCTGTGTACTCCACTGCATCCAAAGGTATGCATTTGTCCTGAGAACCTGCACTACAGGTTTTTCTTTAATAAAATTTGGTTCTAAATTATTGACTGCTTTGTTTTTCTTGTGAAGCATTTCCTGGGTTTTCTGTGTGTTTTTGTTTGTCAGTAATTAGCAGCAAACTGTTCAACTTGAGCAGCGCTGAACTCAAAGGCAAAGCTTCATCCTCTTCCACCTTAGGCACTCGACTTTATTCTCTCATACTGCAGTTCAGCTCCACTCCTGGGAGTGGAGTTGTTGCAGTATAACTGGTGTGAGCCTGACACTGTGTGGTGACTGTGCAGCTGTGCAACTGCAGTTGAAGAAAAATAAATGTTCTCCTAGAACACCGCTGAATCAAAGGCTCAGTATTTCTGTCTAGCTAAAGAATTAAAGAATCCATCAGGCTTTAATGGTGATCTGCCTGTAAGAAATAGCCATAACTATAACAAAGCTATGTCCTTTGCCCTTCCCATCTTTATTCCAATCCCATCTTTCATTGGCTTCTTCACACAATACTTGCTCCTTATCTATATTTTTTTTTAATACTTGTTCCCAAAGAGTTACCTGTGCTGTATAGAATCTGCATCCTCCTTGCAAAATTTGAGGGGTCTGCAAATCAAAACCTGTCCTTAAGCTAGCTGTATGCAAGGACTGGGCCCTGGCTTTCAAAATGCTATCTGGCATTTGCTCTTTCTCTTTGCAAAGGTCACTGAATATCTAGTCAGCATGTGCTGTGCATCCTGGCAACTTCGACATTCTTCCCTGCTTCAAAGTGTTGAGGTGAGCTGCTACTGGAGTAGCGCAGATTTAGAGTTGGAACACAGTTGATGGTTTGGTGATGGGTGATTGCTGCTGAGCGCAGCTTGGTACAGCAGCTTGGCCTTCCCTGGAAAAGCCTGATGCTGGTAGAAGAAAATCTCAATGGTTCGTTTCACTGCCTAACACCCATAACAGGGGAGAGCAGAGATGTTGCTAAGCACTGTGGTCATGGATGTGCAATGTGATGCCTTATTAAACCTTATACTGGGACAAACCAGCAATGTAAACTTTTTATCTACCAATTTTTTTAATTAGCCATAGAAATTTCATAGACTACAATGAAGTTTTAATGGGACAATGAGTGGAGTATTTTTTCATGGAGTGGGTATATTTTGAGGATCAGAAGATGAGCAATCAGAAGGAAAACATTTCCAAAATATAACTTTATTTTTCTGTCTGCCCTACTTCAGCACTTTTGTGATGCCTACTTCAGCACTTACCAGTCATTGCTGAAAGACTCAGCAGCCAGAGGAACCCTCAGTATGGGCGATGTGATCCTACCCTGTGGCACATGCTAAATGTGAGGCTGGGTTCAGAAAGGAAGCTTGAGGCTTGCCCTACTTGTGTAACTCAGCTAGAAACTATTTTGATGGTTGTCCTTTATGTTCTTTAATCCTATATTGTGGCTAGCTGGGAGTTTAAACTGCAGTTTATCACTAAAGAAGCAGCCTTTTGAATCTCAAGTGACTGTTTAATTTTCCAATTTAGTGCTTTGATATGAATAAAAGCAAAACAAAAAGAAACCCTAAAGTCTTTTATTTTTAGTGATGCTCCAATAGTTCTTGCTGAGGAAAGCTCCTGTGTTGGAAGGGCAGGAGTGAGAACAGCCACAGACAAGCCATTCCCGTAAACGAGACACCAAATGAAACTTGCTAATACTTAACCTGAGGGGCTATTTTAATTCAGAAACCAATTTCCATAGAAAAAAGAATACAACAATCACTTCTGTTTCCCTTGCTGTCCTCATGAAAGCCATATTAATCGCCATGCTGTTTTGAAGCCTAATTGGTTCGAACATCATCATAAATCATGTCTCTATAATACAACCAGATGATATTTTTTCCTGTTAAGACACTGATTTCTTTACCATTTTTTTTTCTTTTTGTGATTTTTTTTGCCTTGAAAGATGCTTTTCTTTCATATGAATCCAGCTGCTGGGGTGAAAATATTGCTGTACTCTGTCTCTCTTGGTTGTCAAAAGCTGAAGCAAAATGCTACACATACTGCTGAGTGAATTTTTAACATGACAAAAGGATCCATTATCACCATTACAGCATCTCACAAAAAAGCCGACCTCCCAAAAAAATCAGAAGCAGCAGTGCATGCTAAAAAAATCATGTTTAAAAAATAGTAACTGCAAGGAATTATTCAGTGACAGTAATTATCAGTGTATTTAAAAATTAATAATGAAACCAGGAATTAAGCTTTTCACTTAAGATCAACTCAGAAGCATGTAGCTATAATTCTACTGAGCTACAATTCTGCAAAATCTAACAAGAAAATAATTTCCTTGTCATCAGGAGAGATTATTGGAGGGAAATATCCTTGATGTAATTTAATTATTTCAGTTATCTAATATATTGTACAGGAATGATATTGCATTGTCTTGATCTTAAGGAGAGAATACTTCTGCAACTGCTGGTGGGAAAAATTAAATATGAAAGAATCAGCTTCATTTACCAACAGCAATACGGTAAGGAACTGCGAAAAGCACGTGAGGACGCTTACCCAGCACGTGCTTCCAGCCTCCATCCACCGTGGAGCTGAGCCTTTCTGCTTCGGAGCTGGTCCCTTTGTGTTTGATAGCCTCCAGTAATTATTTTCTGCTATGAATTTTGTTTATTGTTTATGGACCTGTATAAGCTTTTAGCATCCATAAAATTCTGTGGCAGCAAGTTCTGTAGCTGAATAGTGAGTCGAAGTACCGCTGTGTATCTGTTTTGAACCTGCCCCATTAATTTTGATATCCTCGGAACTTGTACTGCTTGTACTGTTAGTGACTTCATTCGCCAGTGTGCTGCTGATTTTTATAACCTTTTAACATACTCCCTTCCCTCCTCAAGATCTATTTTTCACACTGAAAGGCCTTATCTTTGTTTCCCCCTTGAATTTCACTGTAATATCAATAGTATTTTTATTTGTATGGAACGGGTTCCTGCGGTTTGGGGTTTTTGTCTTGCCCTGTGAACCATCACCCATGAGTTAATCTATTTATGACAGTCAGTGCCCAGACTTTGGATAACGTTCTACAGGTCCTAAAGCAGATGATGGGGTATCTGGTAGATACTAGGTGGATGGTTTTCTTTTTTTACCACTTGTTTCTGCAAGTCAGACAGGGCCTAAAGCTATTTGCTGCATTTGACCACAGAATATTTGCCAGGGATTTTTTGTTGTGTTTTTGGGGTTTGGGGTTTTTTTTTCCTAATTATCGTTACTATGCAGTACACAGCTCTACTATTAAACCTCCATTATCATCTTGGGTGTAGTGCTATTTTTGGCACTCAATTGTCTAGATTGGATTCTTGGAAGTTTGGGTTTGTTTTTTTTTTTTCTTCTTTTCTCACTATGGGCAGCTCTTGCGATATTTCTCTACGCTGCATCTCTGATGTTTTAAATCACTGGTGAAAGATATTTCTGCAAATCCTTGTAGCTGGCTTTCAGTGTTACTATTCTGAATGTATTATTGACACCAAATTTTTTGTTTTGGTTTGGTTTTCCAAATTATTTCTGAGTCTTCTAAAATGCACAAGGCAAAGGCCAAGGTCACTGGAAATAAGAGGATCTATACCCTGTGTTTTTGTTTTTTACCAACCATTTATCCTATTGGGCCTTTTTCTCTCCTCCAGCAGGTACTTAAACCTCGTTAGTGACAGACCTTGTCAAAAGAGTTGAAGAAATCCAAGCAGAACATGTTCTTTTCCTGGATGCTCACTAACAGCCTCGCAGACCTCTTAGCACTTCATGAGCAATGACATCCCAGTATAAAACCTGTGTTGACTCTACCCCAGTACAGTGATTTCTCTGTCTGTTCTCTAATTCTTCACATCATGATACCATCTGTCAGTTTGCCCAGTACAATGTGGGTGCCCACCTGCAGGAATAAACCAGAATGGAGCAAGTTAAGTGTTCGTGGGGGTCTTCCATATAGGGATGCAATTGGATAGAGCAAATATTAGATGTATCTTACAAGAAAACACTAAGGTCCGCTTTAAGGCTTTTATAGTCCACGAGCCTGAGTAACTTAAGGTATTAACTTTCTGATTTTTGCATATACGCTATTATACTCTAACAATAGTACATATTACATAGTACAACTCTTCTAAATAGATATTTTTATATGTAACATATACGTATCTTACACAAATTGTCCTATCTGTCTTTTCTACAGACATTCTTTCTTTCTCTAGAGAAACACTAATAATTTGCTTTGCTTTTGAGGGCTTTTTAATTGACAAAAGGCAGTGAAGGGATATAAGCCTTGATTAAGCAGGCAAAAAGCTGTGTCTACATGAGAGACAATTCTTGGTTATACCATCACGACGTGTTACAAAAGCTGACCACCTTTTCCTCCTGAGGTCAAGGAGGCTGTGAACAGGAACTCAGTTAGACTATTTTATAATACTGGTTCTCTGAGTTTGGTAAAATGAAATGTATTTTCTACTTAGGCATGACATTTGGTAATAATTTTAGTGTAATTGGAGCAAGAGCTGAATCTAAGAAAAGCAACGGGGAGTAATTATGGCTTATCACTTTTCAATCTCATCTGTCAGTCATCTATAAGGAATCGCTATATTCATCGTTAAGTAGCCTGATAATTGGCTCAGCTTGATTTTGATCCACTTTAATTTCTCAGGGGTAGTTTTTAATGTTTTACATTTTACATTATTTATTAATGGGGTTGACATCTAAGCAAATGGATAAAGTAAGACTAGATAAGTGGTAACTTCTGCTATGAGCAGAAGATTGAACTTCCATTTTCCTTTGCCATTTATAAGACTGAAGTCAAGTTGCAGAAGGTCATGATGAAGTTAAATGGGGACAGAACTGATACTAAAAATTACAAATTATAACCTGTCCAAGCATTTTCCAGCTGATTGACAGGGGAGAATGGTACTTAGTTGAGATGAGTGTTGCGGGTGTCCTGCTAAGGTGCCACCTACTTACTCTACTGACAAATACCAAGAAAGAACAATGCAAATACCTTTTTTTTTTTGACAGGTAACTTTATTAATAATAGTCTTGGATCTGTCACACCTACCAGGTGCCAGTCTTTTTTCACACTCTGCAAGACTTTCTGAAGAATAAACTAGAAAGGCATAAAGTTAGTTGAAGCTACTAAGACACACATTTGAAGGTGGATGTATTTCAGACTTTTTTTTTTTATACAAGTTTCCATGAACGTGTGTCAAAAAACTTAAATACATTGAGAAATACAGTAGAAGACTATATTTACAGTCAATTATAACGGGCACTGCCAACATATCCAATAACAAAAATAAAACAAAAACTTTTTTCATGTTTCTTTCATGCTTTTTTCACAGAGAAATTTTTAAATATGATTTTGTTTTTTAAAAAATACAATAAGGAAATAATTACATTCTTAATACGAGAACATTATCTTACAACATACAGCCTAGGCCAATTAAATTGAAAGTGTCTTTAACAAAAATTTATACTAAATTTTTTCCATTTGAAAAATCAAATCGCCACAACTACCTCATTAAAAAAAAAAAAACACCCTTGATCCCCCAAAGTTATGATCTTTTTTTGTTTGTTTTTTAAAAAAGCATCACCCATAAAAAAAAAAATTAAAAAAGCACCTGGTATAGTAACAGGAGTTTGCTGAGACAGCACAAGTGTAACATTTTTCATTAAAGGTATAGAAATGGTTTAAAATACAAGAGTTTTCCTTTAAAACAAAAGTCATCTTGGTCTATTGCTGACTTTGCCTGGTGATCCTGAAATCTAAAAATGGTAAAAATACACGCTCTGTCACTTTTTTATAAAAAACTGTGCAGCAATAGTACTATTCAACAAAACAGAGTACATTTCACAGCACCAAATGTGGTCTAGGGAGAGGTTATTTCCCGAGGTTTCTTTGTTTTCCTCCTTTCAAAGCCTTGGCCACTGTACAGAACAGACATGTCACTAATGCACATCGCATGGCACCAATGTACTTACACTTCAGAGACATACAAATACCGTTCGTGATGGGTTGGGGGTGAGGACGAAAGGGAAAGGAAGGGAAGGGTACAAGATGCTTGATTACTTTCCCAGCAGCCCCTGCTGCCGCTACAGGTGCCAAGGGCAGCTGCCATCTACGTCAGAGCAGAAGGCTGCGGCGCTGGGGCTGGGGTTGTTGCACGGCCCCAGCACCACATGATTTCTCTTTGCTTGGACAGAAATTTGCACACTTTTATCTCAGGCATGGATTAAAACCTGCCCTTGCCAAGGGTTTTTTTTTCCTCCCCATGGGATATAGGGAGTGGAAACTACAATGTCAATATTAGATAAACAAGGCAAGTGATTTGGCTTTGACTACTCTGCATTACGTGATGCAGGACCACTTCTTTATGGCAACTGTTACATCATTGCAAATGTTGACGAAGCCTAATTTGCGTCATAAATATGTACAGATATAAATTAAATATTTATTGAAATATACAAATAAATAACTTAATTTGAAATAAAAAGCCTAAATGAACTTACTTTTTGCTTCAAATTTGTTTCTGCTAATATTTATGGGAACTTGATACTGTTTAGTCCATAGTCATACAGCAAAGAATGTGCCCTCTACTTGGAGAGTAAGTAAGCAGATGACCTAAAATAATACTAAAAAAAAAAATCCTGTTCTCAGTGAAAACCACACTGACACTTGCTTCCCTACTGTATCTGCATTCATGCGGCACTTTGTGCAAAGCACAGTCCCAGAAAGCAAAACACACGTTGGGCCCCATTTCTGTGCTGCTAAGGTCAATGGGATCCCTGCCTCTAATTGTGGTTTGGACCAGGACACAGCCCTGTGTCCTAGCAGCTACCAGGTCTTTCTGATAGCGCTGTGCCTTCAAAGCCCACCAGCTCCTGAGGGCAGTTGTCTGGCATCCAGCTCAGCTGGGAATCCCAGCGTACCCTTCAGGAGTCACACACACCTATTCCTACAGACAAGAGACAAACTACAGGCCGGGACTGATCCTTGATGACTGCTTCCTTGCCAACTTCTGTCATTTTTAATTGCAAGTCTTAACTAATTATCAAGACTCCAGCCCTAACATGTGATTATCTCAAAATAAAAGTAGTTTTGTAAGGTTGTTTTGTTTTTTTTTTATTAATTTCCTAGTCCTCACAGTTGAGGAGGAAAAAAAAATCTTGAGAATGTGATTGAAGGGTCTCCAAAGACTTAAAAAAAAAAAACACAGAGAAAAAAAATTAAAAGAACCCAACTCACTACATGGTTTTTTCCCTCCTCTCTCTCCTGATTTTTTAAAGCCTATCTTGAGATTTTGAAGTACTTTAATGGCAATTTACTGCTTGTAAGTTCTCAGGAGTGACATGGATGGAGACAAAGAAGAAAGATTTCTATAATTTTATAGACTAAAATGCAAGACACTGTTTCCTAGTGAACAGAAATGGACTCCTGTCTGAGAAAATCCCCAATTCTTTGTAAAATTGTTTATAAAAGAGTCTGGAAATTATATTCTTTTCAGTCCATCTTCCTCAAAAATAATAGCTGAGGTCTGAAAAGATGCAGAAACTACGTACAGCAGTGTTCTATAACTCAAGTTTAACAATACTATATTATAAAAAACAAATCAAGACTGACTGTATAAGCTATTCTGAGTTGCCATTATCTGTTGAGGATTAATTTCAATTACATTTTTGTTTTCTTTTTCAAAAAGTATAGAAAAGAAGCATTGTCTAAAAATACCTGTTTGCCTTTTAAAAAAATCAGGAATAAGCGGTAGTTCAACAACATGACCTTTGAAAATGACTGGTGCTTCAGCAGAGTAATGAAGAGAACGTACTAAAACTCATTTTTCTCGAAGTATGGCAGCTATTTAGCTCCCAGTGGCAAAAGCATCAGTCCAAAACAGTATCCAGAAAATGTTTCACAGCAGAGTCGTGTCGTCCCACAGTCCTGCATCAGCATAGAGGACAGCGGCACTTGAAGAGCTCCTGCCTTCCCAGCCAAGCAAGCCATGCCATTTCTGTGACTACATTTCTTCAGTTTCCTTCTGCCATGTGAACAGCTAACAAGCAGAGTGACTGCTAATGAGCAAGACTTTGTTCAGCTACCTCTGTGGCAGATGTTGAAAGTCAGATTTAACCTGTAAGAGTTATGATTTCACATCGGTCTTAATGCACCCATCCTCAGTGGTGTTCAGGCCACCTGATGAGATATAATTAACACCGCTGGTCTATGCTGTTACAGCAAAGTAAACTTTCAACTCCACCTTTATGCTCCTTTTTAATTATTGTGGTTGGTTTGTTTTGGTTTTTTTTTTTTGGTTTTCATTTTCTTTACCAGTGAAGTTGGAAATAGTTACAGCTAATGAAAAAGGGCACACACACTTACACAGCAATACAGGCAAATTAGCGCCAAGCTACCATTAACTTAACAGTATTGTAAAACCTCTTATGTTGTACTGCCTGATACCACCTTTCAGATGAGTCTTTTGCAGCCTGTGCCTTGGTCCATAACAGGTAAGGCCTTTATGGAAAGTGAGTGGGTTTGCTATATTTATGTTCCATTTTTCATCTCCCATTCCTGGAAGGGGGAAAAAAGAAAAAAAATATATGGAAAATGTTAAGAGAAATCAGGATGTTTCACTGATGTCATACGATCTGGTAAGCCAAAGCCAGCTGAGATCAGTAACAGTTTTTCCATTAATTTTGCTGGATCCAGCCTTCTGCCCACAAATTAGTTAGGGAATGCTAAGAAGTATGTCCTGATAAGTGTCTGTGCGCAGTTTCCACCCTTCGGCGACTACATACAGCAACCATTTTTTCTAATGCAAATAAGTCACGTTTGTTTTCTGCAAAGGTATTTACGGTGCAAATTTGCACACCACAGTTGGTGTAAAACACTCACCTGGAGCTGGATAAGGAAGAGGCTGATTTAGCATATAGGGCTTTGTAACTAACTTACTTGCATGAGACTGTAGGAAGCACTCAACATCCCTCATCGCTGACAGCAAGCGATTGCTTTACTACTCTTCAATGTTTTATTATAAAACTCATGGTAGACACATGTTTCTATGGCTAAAAAGGGCAACTTACTGAGGCAGAGAGACTTTCAGGAAGGATAAAGAAAAACAAGTTAGTTTGCATGTTTCCCCTGAAGTTGAGCTATTGCTTGGCAAGTTAAAGAAACCATGTCTGTGTCTCAGCTTGCCCACCTGTTAGCTGAGGACAATGACACCTACAATCCCCAGCATAGCACATGATCTCTAATGCTTTCATCCATATGCCTTGGAGCAATTGCCATTTCTTCTGCCACATAAGTGAAAATCATGAGATTGCTCTAGCTAAACACCCAGTTAAATCAAACTTTGTGGCTATTGAGTGATACCACCAGTATTTCCTAACAGTACGTAGAAGCAGAGGAGCTGAAGAGGGATGGGTCAGCTTAGGACATCCACACTGTACCTACTCCCTGAATCATCCCCTTGCAGTGACCAGGAGCTAACGAAGGAGTTGGCCTCTTGCTCAAGTAATCCCCATGGAGCAACCGCCCAGCTGTTCCTAGCCAGACACTGGGGGCTACAGATTCCTCTCCCACCCATCTACTCTGCAGAGATACTCTGCAGGCAGCCTGCTGACTTGGCTCTCAACCTGAATTCCTGAATTTAACAAACACTCATTCCACAACATTTAAGAGCTGTGACTGAAAACCGTTACTTATGCATGTAAATATCTGTTTCTGCTGTTGAAAGCAGTAATAGCTTTAGTTTGGCGAAACAGCTGCATGACCGTGACACCTCTTCAACAGTAAAGGTCACAGTGGCTGCTTTAGCAATATAAGAGAAAAAAATCATGAGTTTAAAGCAGGAAAAAAATAATTTAATTGATTTTTTTAATCTTGTGGGGTTTTTTTTTTCCTCATTTAAATGGTGCTTTTATTAAAATATTTTAAATATTCAGTATTACACTTTGAATTATGGTAAACCTAAACTTAAAATACAGTACTGGTAAAAACTAGATTACTTTAAAAAGTATATTAAAGGTATATTCCCTGTGTATATACTAGCAAAGCTCTAAAGGAAGTCCTTGGCTGAGCAACTTGGAGGACAATTTTTTGAAGTGTTAATTAAGCCTTGAAAGCAGTAGCTTCTTTTGTAGGTGCAGAGGAACTTTTGTTTCCATCTCTCCAGCAGGTTAACGCGAATGAATGAATGAATGAATGAATGTTTAAATCAACATTGACATCCTGACTGGGAGCTGGGAAACTGGGAGGGCTCCTTTTCTTCTCCAGTGCCTGAACATAAGCAAAATGTAGGCTGCTGCCATTCACCAGTCTACCCGTTTTGAAAACGAATCAGAAACAATCATTGCAGTTTCCTTGCTATACATAGCAATTTGGTTTTAAAATTAATTTGAAATGTGAAATCTTTAAATAATTGTTTTTCTTGCACAGAAAGGATATTTAGACCATTCTCCTTCTCTAGGAATGCAGAATATTGGTTTCCACATTTTAATAGGGTCTCCATTTCCAGCCAAGTACAGATTAACAAAATCACAAATAAAAGGTCTTCTGACTTCTTAAAAATATGCATTATTTCTTTCTAAAAAAACCCTAAAAGCATACATTACAAACAGAAAACTTAAAAAATCCATATATATGTATGCATATGTGTGTGTGTATATATATATACACATCTATATATATAGTGTATGTCCTAAACAGTCAGTCTCCAAATAGCTGCTAGTACTTAGACTGAACACTAGATCTGTCCTTTTGCTTCTCTATCTCCTACTCCTGTCAGTGCATCTGAGAGGAGAGAGCTTTTGGTGGAGTAGCTCCCAAACCTATGGACTCAGAGCCAGCCTCCCCTCCGAGGCGCTGCTGTGCCGCACCGCTCCCACAGACCAGGCTGCCGCCTGCACACAGCTCACAGCAGCAGCTGCCTGAGCCGAGAGCAGCGTGGTGCGGTGCTGCGGGCTCATTAGCACAACGGTGACAAGAGGGTGGCTGCAAACACAAGGCTGGCTGGTGGCAGACTCAGCATCCTCCATGCAAGGAAAGAGCAAGAAGGATGAGATTCAGTGCATTCAAATACATACGGGGGGG
>NW_010406468.1:52074-52392 GCF_000710305.1 Buceros rhinoceros silvestris | reverse complement strand
TTATTTTAATTTAATTTTATTTTATTTTGATATCTAGTTGGCGGGAGGAAGGCTGCTTTTCTTCTTTTGTTTCTGGTTTCTGGTTGAACATCCTGTGCTCTCCGGTCCATCCCTTTTTTTATTGCTGTGTTTTACCTCTCCCAGGCATGTCTGAGACCTCTTCAAAGATGAGCCAGGAGCGGATAAGGAGTGGGGCAGCATTTCAGCATCATGCTAGATGGTGGCAGTGCCTGTCTGCAGTAGAAAGCCTCACAAGCGCTCCTTGTAACATCTCTCCTCCTTGGCATTTGCATCAGGGTGGCTGTGAGGCCGGCAGAA
>NW_010406468.1:51686-51943 GCF_000710305.1 Buceros rhinoceros silvestris | reverse complement strand
GGTGGCTGTGAGTCAGGCAGAAGGGATTCCCTGCCGGCGGCTGGGGGCTTTCGCTGCTGCGGCACACTGTGAGTTCCTCTTCTTGGCTAAAAACAAAAGCCAGTCTGCTTTCAGGGAGAAATTCCATTTGATTTTTTGTCTCTCTCTTTCCTAACTATTTCTAAAACTCCAAGTTCCTCAGTATCCCTTGGTTTAGGACCAGCAGCGTCCTCAGCTTCTCCCCCCCCCTCTCCCCCCCCCACCACACACCTACTCTC
>NW_010406468.1:43024-51577 GCF_000710305.1 Buceros rhinoceros silvestris | reverse complement strand
CCCACCCCGAAATAATTTTTTTCTTAATTTTTTTTTCTTTTGCTCACTTGTTTTCCTCCTCCTTCTCTCAGTTCCTTTCTTCTCACTTGCCTGTGCTGCTTTTCTTGGCCAGGTTTCTCGAAGCGACGCCAATGACATTGTTTTACAATGCCGTATAAATACTTTTCTTAGTTTGGCATGAGCATATTTATGTTCACAGCCCCGTCGGTGCAGACTGCAGAACGGCTTCGTGCTCCAACCCAACCATTAATCTGAGATTGCCTGGAGCAGGCTCCAGCTCTGAGCTGCAGCTCCACAGGAAGGGTGGGTGGTGCAGCCCACAAGCACCAGCAGAAACTCTTCCCTGGACTGAAGTGGGCACTCACATTGGTCTGTCACAATAAAATGGGGAACATTAACTGTAGATTTAGACAGATTGTCCCACACTAAGCTGACTGTGGGAACATGTTGTTATCCCTTGAAGCCCTTGCCAAAAGATGTGTGTCGTTTGTGTTCTTGTGATTGAACTGCATTTTTAGCACAACAAATAGATCTTCTCCTTGATCTTCCTTCTAAAGGGTATGGGTATTGCTGCCATAGAGTCATAGAATCATGTAGGAGGGAAAGACCTTTAAGATCATCAAGTCCAACCATTCACCCAGCACTGCCAGGTCACCACTAAACCATGTCTCTCAGCACCACATCAACACGTTTTTTAAATACCTCCAGGGATGGGGACTCCACCACTGCCCTGGGTAGCATGTTCCAATGCTTCACAACTGTTTTGTGGAAGAAATTTTTCCTAATGTCCAACCTAAACCTTCCCTGGCACAGGTTCCTCTCATCCTTTCACTTATTCCTGGGGAGAAGAGACCAACTCCCACCTTGCTACAACCTGCTTTCAGGGATTTGTAGAGAGTAATGAGGTCTCCCCTGAGTATCCTTTTCTCTTGGCTACACATCTCCAGTTCCCTCAGCCTCTCCTCATCACACTTGTTCTCTAAACTTTTCACCAGATTCGTTACCCTTCTTTGGACACACTTCAGCCCCTCAATATCTTTCTTGGAGTGAGGGGCTCAAAACTGAACCCAGGATTCAAGGTGTGGCCTCACCAGTGCCAAGTACAGGGGAATGATCCCTGATCTTTGCCCTGGTCCTGCTGGCCACACTATTTCTGATACAAGCCAGGATGCCATCTTCTTGGACACCTGGGCACACTGCTGGCTCATACTCAGCCACTGGTGACCAACACCCCTAAGTCCTTTTCCCGGGCACTTTCCAGCCACTCTTCCCCCAACTTGGAGAGTTGCAGGGGGTTGTTGTGACCCAAATGCAGGACCTGGCACTTGGCCTCATGCAAGGCACTGTTGAACCTCATGCAATTGGCCTCGGCCCATTGATCCAGCCTGTCCAGATCCCTCTGTAGAGCCTCCTGATCCTTCAGCTGATCAACACTCCTGCACAACTGGTGACATCTGCACACTGACTGAGGGTGCACTTGATACCCTCATCGAGATGATTAATAAAGATGTTAAAGAGGACAGGCTCCAACACTGAGCCCTGAGGAGCACCACTTGTGACCAGCCACCAGCTGGATTTATGTCCATTCACCACTGCTCTTCGGGCCCAGCCATCAGCCAGTTTTTTGTCCAGCGAAGAGTACACTCATCCAAACCATGAGCAGCCAATTTCTCCAGGAGATTGCAGTGGAAAACAGTGTCAAAGGCTTTACTAAAGCATCTTCATGTATGTTCCTCCCTGCTCAGCCTGGGCATGAGAGAGTAGCCAGAAGACCAGCTGAAATGTTAGGAGACTTTGTATGCTGTCACATTTCTTCTGCTGCTCTTTTTAAAGATGTATTTATTTGCCTGGGATGTTTTTTTCAGGTATTGATCTGCCTTTAAGCATTGACTCTAAGATCTTTTAAGTTAAGCAGGAAAGGAGGAAAAACCTCTACAGAGAGTCAGAAAATGAAGGTGGTTACTGGTCCTAAGGGGTTATAATGTAGAGGTCCTGACAGGTATTTAAAGTGCAAAGATGACAGATTCAGCATGAGAAATATCTCAGTTCCTGGGAGGAGGCTCTACCAGGCCTTTGAATGACCCCCAGTGGCCAAGCTCAGTTCTATCTCATCTGCAGCTTTGCCGAAACACGTCACCTCAGACAAAAGGCTTTGCAGCAAAAGTCACATACAGAACTTGGTGATACAGGAGCCAAGTGCTGAGAAGAAATGTGGTAATTAGCGCAAGCATGGGACCCAACCAGAGTTTCCTTGTTGCAGTGGTGGTTAGGGGGTTGCCGTGTGCGAATGCTTCTCCATCAGCTCAAGCTCGGCTTCCTCTGCCTGTGCCTGGATTTAGAAGATCAAAAAATAGATCGGGATATTGGCTGTGTCTTCTGGGAGGAGCATCACCGGGTGTGAAGATGCAGTCATTTAAAAATAAAGACTTGAGGGTTGGTGCACTCTAATGCAGGAGCTGTTCTGCAGAGTTTTTTATTTTTATTTTCTTTTTTTAATGTACATAATAATTCATCTTCAAACTTCAGTGCTTCACAGGAAGTCTGAAACTAATTCTGCAGTTCTGGCAGGCTAAATGCTTTGATTTTCTTTTTAGAGAGGATGTTTCCAGTCCCAAGTTAAAAGTTAGAAGAGTTTAAATTCCTACTCATACTTGCAGACACCATGAATTTGTATTTTTAGCTCATTTTCTGTGAAACTGCAATTTTCATCAGCTTGAGGTGAGGGACAGCTGGCAGGACAGTAGCAGGCATTTTGATGACTTTTCATTGTGAAACCACCCTGTACATGGCCAACAAACTACCTGGGCATGTCAACAGCGGCTGCAATCAGAAAGGTGGTGATACAGTGATGGGGAGCACAAGGAAGCAAATTGCAGCAGCTTTCCTGAGACACCCTCATTTCTTTTTGGGGCCTTGCCCCAAAGCTCCTTGTAGAGCTGAATCTGGCATCAAACACACCAGCTTATCACCTTTTCCATTTATTTCACAACCCCATGATGGGACATAGCACTTACCCACTGTAGGGGAAGAGCTTCTTGCAGTGCTTCACATTTTGCCATGCCCAATGGGAGAAGATAGGGATTATTCACTAGTTGTTTGTGCTTCTTTCTCCTCCACAGCTGCCGTTCCCTGCTAAAATAGATACCAAGCTTGTGAGCAGAGCAATCACAGATCACTTGTAAAACTTGCTGCTTCAGGCATCAAGAAAGACAGACATTTGAGCTGGAGCAGGGAGGTTTGAGAAATAGATCAAGTGCTTGAATATGTTGGTAGACACCTGGTTTTTACCTCATGACTTGCACACACAAGTCTCCTTAAAGCACAAGGCTCTATAATTGCATAGTCTAGTATTAAACCATGGGGATAGCTTATTTTTTATGCTTTGGGATATGACTTCTAGGGAGTTGTGTTGGTTTCCTGGTCCAGAGTTGCTCTCAGAAGACCCAAGCTACTCGTCAACATGTGAAATGCTATGGGAAGACATCACCACAGCCAAAAGTTCATCTGAACACAGAGGCAAAAGACTATTTCTGTGGCCCCAAAGAATATACACAACTGTAATGGTAAACATGTAAGGATAAGGAAATTAGACCCTTCTACTTCAAGGTGTTAAAAAAACCCTCCAAAAAAATGAAGAGTTTGGAGGACCATTCCTGTGTAGGTTACCACTCCTTTTCTGTAGCTTCTCCATGGGTCCTGGAGGCAGGTTTTGAAACACATGAGTGTCTGATCTGGTCTGTTGCTCAGAACTTATATACTTGTGCTCACCTTGGATAAAGTTTCATTTGGGGAAAAATTTTCTAAATTCTGTGCTGGAAGATGCTTTGGAAGGGCAAAGAGGTTAAAGAATCAGTGGATGTCTGCACTGTGTTAATTTAGGGAGAAAAAGGATGAGGCAAAAAAAATTTATCTTTTATAGAAGTGGTTAGAGTATCTGACTAGAAGCTTATCAATGAATGATGAAGCAGGCTGCAGAGGATCTCCTCTGCTCCTTCATTGGAGATTTATCTTATGGTAGTTTACGAGACCCACTCCTGTGTTCATGAGGAGGTTTAGAAAAGATTTCGTTTAAGTGCTCTGTGTGGGAAAGGAAAGAAATGGGGATGGAGAAAAAAAAATTGAGAGAATGGGTATGGCAACCACACAGTGCAGAGCAGCTGTAAAACTGTTGGGAAATGGGATTGTCACCCTAAAGGCAGAAGAAATGGAGAACAGCAGGTTGGCTTGTCTGTGTATTTTAATTCTTCACAGTAATTAGGGACAGACCAACATTAAGTTGCAGCCTTGCCTAGGTGAAAGTAGCTTTCCTGGACAAACTGTGCGAAGATTGCCCAGTGTTAGTACAACTACCTGGAGGATCAGAGGAGAAGTACTTTGTGCACAGTGAGTTTCTCACTCCGGAGCAAGAATAAATCACTTACTTTGCTAATAGAAAAATAAGACCATGGTGGGACCAAATGAGCAGAGAGCTCATTTAGACATGATGTCCTGATATTCCTGTTGATTACATTTTATGCAGGATCAAATTCTGCCCGTCTTCTGAGGCTTTTGTAGTAATTCTTCAAGGTCAACTTCTTCTCGTGTCCGGAAAGGACCCTGCTGAATGGTTTATTTTGCTTGATTGAAATCTGCAAAGCATAACCCATGTCCTTGCATCTGCAGTGACATAATTTTGCTGTGGGATTTTGGAGCAAGCGGTAATGTAATATAGCAGGCAAGTTTGATGTTCTGTCTTATATCCCAAACTATTAACTTAATTAACATTTTAGTCTCTTAACACCTTTCCCCACTCAGGAGCTACCTTGCATGAGACTGGAAGATGATGCTGCTTCACCCTTCCTGGCCTTGTAGAAGCAGAAATATGTGCTGCTTGGTCTGTGTTAATTCATTCACTTCCAACATCCTGATCAGTCTTAGACAGAGAGCTCCATGGGGGCTTTTTTCTCTGGTGTTAAGCAGCTCCCCCGCTTTATGTCCAGGGCAGCTGCACTTTGCCAATATTGTGTAGATATACAAGACCAAAAGCCGCTTTCTAACTGGTGCAAAGGTATTTTAAAGGACAAATTAGGGTTTTTTCCCCACACTTTAAGGGTAGGTAATATAATTGTGCACTCTTTCTAGCTAGAGTAGTGTGTTGATTTTCTTAGGTAGATGCTGGTGCAGAAAAAGATGCGGAATTACTGCAATTGATTTGCTGTTTGTGTGGACAAAGGGGAAGATGAGATGGTTAAGCTGCTGACATGGAGATTAAATTTGGTTCAAGCAGCACAGGGATATGTTACTGAAGATAATCTATTTTGAATAGGTGATTCCTTAATCAGATGCTTTTAGGGTAACTCCAAAGTGCTCAGTTTAGGTCTGCAGCTTGTCTGAAAATACTTAGGTCCTTGAAGGAGTCTCCCAATTTTTCAGTAAGAAGGTCTCCATCCAGGGAGGGGAGTGGAGGGGGTGGGAAATGTAGAAACTTGATTTGTCCTAGTGTTCAGGACAAAACTGAAGAGCTGGATATCCCAAGGTCTTGCCTCGGCCGTGACACTACCTCCCTCGCCATTTCTGGGCAAAAGCTGAAGCAGTGCTTCTTTCCATAATGGTCCTGATAACTCGTGTTACAAATTGCTCTTTCGTTTGTCATTTTGAAGCATATTGAGGAGCTTGCTGTGATTATGAAACTTGCAAAGAAATATTTATGTGTTTCCAAGCTGTCAGACTGGGCAACAGGGAAGGAGTTTAAAATCTACCTTCTTCTTTGGAATCTCAAGGCTGGTAGAAAATGGGGGAAGAACTGGAGTGTCCAGTTCCCTGCCAGACATTCTACCTCTCATTAATTCCCTCGCTCCCAAGTGCATTTCATCATCATAAAGGTCTGCTCACAGATTTTGCTTTGAGTGCTAAAAGCTTTGCTCCCCTCTGCCTTCCTCCATGATTTAAAAGCCGCAGATGCTGATACATCTCCGAGACAGAATCTATTACACTTTTCCTGCCAAGCAGAGCTATGGTGTTTGCTTTATTTCCTTCCCCCTAACACTCAATTTGTTCTTTGTCGGTGCTCAGCTGGCTGCATTGCTGAGCACCAGCAGGGCTCCCACCGTGCAGTGCTTCCTATTAGCTTTCCTCTTTTTAATTTCATTATCCATTTCTAATGACTTTTTAATGTCTGATCTGAATTTACTGTACCAAGGACTTCATGAACCTTCTGTTTCTCCAGAAGTGTTTCAGGGAGGGCATGACTGACCATCCAAAACTTTGCTCGTGCCGTAGAGAAGAGCTGGTCTCCTGGGTCGGAAATGCATTTATTGGTCTTTTTTCCCCCTTGAATGAGGATGGTGAAGCATTCACATGAGTATCCTGAGCTTCCTACCATTTTGTAGCAATTGCCAATTTTCCTTCTTTGACTCAAATTATTGAACACTTGATTCCATGTATGTCAAGAAAGTCTTTGTTAACTTGTATCTATTGAGGTATAAGTAGCACCTTTTCTCAGACTGCTCGACAAGTGTTCCTTGCAAACATTTAATAATTTTCCTTTTCCTTGGTGTCTCTTTGTAAATAAAGAATTCAGTAGCTCTGAAACTCAGTTCCCACTTTTTATTTTGTTTCTCTGTTTATTCCCTTAGTCTTTCTTTGAGCATCCTTTGGCTATTATCCCAGCTGTACATTGGGACAGCAATTTACCCCTTAGCCTGCGGAGTCCACCACATCTCCCTGAACAAGATTAGTGTGTGACCTGGTCTCTGGCAGCGCTGACGGTATTTTACAGCTAATCCATCTAGTTTCCAATGGAAGCAGCCAGTGTGTTTATCTCCAACTTTACCCTGGAGTCTTGAGAGCTACAGACCTCCCAAGAGGGTGGGTGGCTCCCAAAGCCACACCAGTGCCACATGGGGCTTGCAGTGGTTGGTGTTGGTTTAATATTCATAGGAGTGTAAGCTATTTTTATTAGTAATTAATTCTGTCAGTGGTGGAATAGAGACATTCCACATTTTAAAGGTAATTAAAGACTGAGTGCTTTATGATGCAACCTGTGGGGTCCTGGCAAGGTACTGAGCATTGTCTGCAGTTGCCAAAAGGACAATAGATGTTCATGAGAAAACAAAACTCTTTCCCTTCCCAGGTTCTTCTAGACTTCAGTGAGACCCGAAACGAGGCCTGGCAACATAGATGTGACAGCCAGTGATAGGACGAGTGCGGGAGTCTGGTCTTACTCAAGCTAAGGGCATCTGCATGGCCAGGAGCAGCCTTGTGGTCCATCCCCACTAAAGTTGTCCATGGTGCTTCTACATGTTCCTCATCATCAGCCTTCAATTATTTCTCCATGGACATTAATTCAGATCTCAGCATTGAGAGTTGCTCCGTGAAGTAAAACCCAATCTGTGCTTTAAGTCTTTTTCCTTCAAATTTACCGTTTCTTGCTCTGATCTTCCCCAAGTTACTTCTTTGCAACATTGGCCTAACAAAGGGTGGCTGCAGAAAGATCTTGGAACTCACCTTTGTCTCTAATGGCATTAACCTGAATTAGCCTTGTGTGCTGCAGAAAGTGAGAGTGAATATCCCATTGCCAGATAAATCAATGTTGATGTTTTATGGCATGGTGCAGGGATGACTGTTCCTGGGGATCTTAATGGAAAACAGAGAAATCTTCCCATTTTTGAGAGAGACAAAGAACTGCAAGACCTCTTGCTCTAACATTGTGAGAGAGGTATCATTGCAGTGCATCACCTCTTCTCTCTGTGATCTTTTGTCTCATGTAAAGGGAGAGCAATGGCAAACCCATAATTTCTCAGGCATGAAACCTTTTATGCCCATAGTTATAAGTTTAAAACAAACAAATAAAAACCCCAAGTGGAGCTATTTGCTTTCTGGGAGCCTTCTTGCTTCAGCTTTTCAGCTCCAGGTGGGAAATTTGGGTGTATTTTTGAAAGGGGGAAGGTAGTTTTCTCAAAGGGCCAAGCGCCACGAAGTGGGAATTAAGATGAAAACTGTAAATATTTAAGTGAACACCAGTGACCAAAGCTAATGAGGGGGATCAATATTAACCCCTGGAAAATAAGGATTATAGGTGTCTCTAGCTGTTCCTAGGCTAATACAGACAGGGTCATTTAGCTTGGGCATACTGTCCTAATGTGACTACAAAACTTCAGTCTGCATCTGGCAGGTTTGTGTCTCTTCAGTGGAGAAGACACCGTGTTTAGGTCTTGTCTGCCCACCAGCACTTTTAATAGTTAAGATAATTGGTCCATTCAGAGCAGTGAGACGTGCAGCCTGGTCTAAAAATACTGAAAAGATGATGAATCAGAGTCTTCTGTTACGTATTGTCAGGAAAAAAAGGGGGGAGGTAAGAGAAGTGGCACTAGCTCTGTACAGGTGCTTCCTGTGCAGATGCTGCCAACTATGCCAGTAAAATAAAGTCCTTGCCTTTGGAGCCTCCAGGGGAGACATTGAAGGTGGCCAGTCTTCTTCTCCATGCTTTAGCAATGCAAAAAATCGCTACACACTGATTGCAGCAACCTAAAAAAAAAAAAAAAAAAAAAAAAAAAAAGGCACACAAAAAAAAAC
>NW_010406468.1:38618-42966 GCF_000710305.1 Buceros rhinoceros silvestris | reverse complement strand
AAAAAAAAAAAAAAAAAGATGCAGTCAGAAGAACAGCTAAGATTTGAGAGCTTAATTTATTTCCAGCATTGGAGGAGGAAAAATTGCCATTACTTGCAACCTGTGCACATTCAAGAGGCATGCAAAGAAATGTATGTAATGCACATATTTGGGTATATTGGCTATTAAGCTTTGTTCTTTGCTTAAAGGGGCTGGTAGGATTTAAACGTGCTCAAAATAGAGAAGGTTGCTCATTTCTTCAAAGCCATAGCTTCCAGGAGAAGCGGGTGTACGTCCCTCTCTCAAGGACACCAGCATAGAGTGAGTATAATTTCCATTTTGAGAAAATAGATTTCATTGACCAGGTAAAGATGGGCCTGGTTACCTCAAAGGACTAAATACTGTGTTACTGAATGGTTGCCTTTAATCCCGTCTATTTGTTTTGGGGCTCAGTATTGCCTCACACGAGTAAGCTTGTTATTCTAGGAGGAACTGTTAATAGACATATGTCTGCGGGATCGGGCCCCCTCAACAGAGAAGATTTAATTATACGCATGGCAAGTTCATGTACTCGCTTGAACAAAGAAACATCCAGTGTAAGCTCTTCTGGGGAGAAGGCGTTTAATCATGCGTGTTTTGTGCAGCGCTCGGCGTGATGGAACGTCAGGGAGCAATTCATTCCCGGCACCGGCGCAAAAATGGTGATTAATAAAATTACAACCATTTATACTTCTAATACTAGGTTTTAACCACTCTGGTTGTGTCTTTCCCTGATTCAGGAGACAGTACAATTATTTTCATATATGTGAAGCCCAGATAATACGATAGCTCAAATGCTTACTCTCTAGTTGCTGATTTAATTATATGAAATGTCAAGTTAGTTTAAGAAATACTTGGGGAAACCCCTACCTCTGTCAACCAGGAATATGCCAAGTATTTCTGAAGATAACTTGTACCTTGCTATTAAAAAAAAAAATCAGGCCAGAGAGCAACACATACACGTCTGCGCACTTTGTGGTCTGTCTTGAGTATTACACCAAAATTGAAACAACAGATGAAATTTTCTTTTCTATTTTTAAAGGTGAATAAACCAGCTTTGTGTTGCTCATAGTGTGTCTCATAGATGCCTTCTTATTGCCCCTGAGTTTCAAACATGATGAATAAAGGTAGGATTGAGGACTTTGGTTGGAGGGGGAAAGCATTCACTAGATGTTGGTTCTCAGCAACACGAATCCTCATATGCATGTGATCTCTGCCTCGAGAAAATAAACTTCTGATCTAGAGGGAAGGCCCAAGTGAATAAAAGGAATGGATATCCTCTTGGCTGAGATCAAAGAATGGGGGGGTTTATCCCTTGTGCTCCAAAGGTTTTGAAGCTCAGGAAAGCTACATCAGTTTAACAAATTGCTGTGTGTTAGCGGGACTGTGGTTTGTCCTCTGACCCCGATGCAAATGTGAGATAAGGCACACTTGTCTAAATCGTTCACATGGGTGCAAGCAAGTCTAATTTATCTTGCTGTTGCCTACGGGTGCACATGCCGTTAGTTACATCAGCTCAGTGATATAACTTGGTTGTATGTTGAAGTCGCGGACCTAAATACTGACAGCGATTGCTTTGTTTCACACGAACAGCTCTGTTTAAAACTGCACAAGCTGTTATGCAAATAGCCCTGCTGAATCTGATTTTGTGAGCATGATTATTAATTTTCAGAGGAGTCTTCATGGTTGGACATAGCCTTGTGCATGATATGGATGGCGTCTGGGTCATGTCCTTCTTCAAAAGCCAGGCAATTCTATCAGCCTGCAGAAGTTTACTTTGATGTAAACCACTTCTGAGATGCAAAATACTTGGAAATCTCTTCCAAATGCAGAGCTGAATTTAGTGATGTCCTTGTGGTATTATTGGATAAACAAGCATTTATGCACCAGTATCGTAAGAAGAAATAATTGGTAACCATTTTGGGGAAAGGCTTAAATATAAAACTATTCATACGATGTGAGGAACTTTGTCAATGTTTAAGAAGTACCTTGCTAGACTTGGGGGAAATAAGCCTCTTGTTAAGGAGAGACAATAGCTTCTTTGACTAATTAAGCACAAAGACCACCTGCATTTTAGGAAAGCTGTCTTGCAAAATGAAAGACTTTCACATATGCATTAAGAGTTATTTTGGTACCATTTAACAGTTTTGCCTTCTCTGTACTTGTACGATCGGTGATCTCTGGATGGGGACTAAATACAGAGAATAGTTGCAACCTAATGGTAGAACTCTGTGTCTGTCCTGGTATGAGACAAGGACGGTCCTGACATGTTTACAAGGCTCTTCAGCATGCATTGATGTTCTCTGCATGGCACTGAAGAAACTAAAACAAACAATATGGGTATTTTAGTCCAGCCAAATCTCTGGCATAGATGTCTGTCATCAGGACTGGTAAGAGAAGAGGTGTATTTCTTACCATAAGCCAATGGTGCCATTGCTGCTCCACTGAAGGCACAGATTTGTTTGGGGAGATGAGGAGCCTTAGTTTGTTTTTCTCAGATCTTTAGTAGTCATCATTTTAGCAAGTTCTGAAAACGTCACAATATAAAGTATCAATAGTCTCTTCCAGTTTAAAATATCAGGTTGTTTGGCATAAGAATGTAATTCCTGGTGGGTTGTTTAATGTTGCTTAATAAGAATGAATTTGTGTTCCTGGACTTCTGAATGAGTTTGAGTTGCAGCTTCTGTTCCATAAATCATGGTTAATTTGACTTATTTATAGAAAATACGTTATTTGTAGAAGTACAACATAGTTCAGCCATGCTTTAACTAGCAGAAAGCATTCGCAGCAGAGGAGGTGTCTTTTGCAGGTCTGGTCTCAAAGGTGGGAGAAGGTGCCAAGAGTCAACATGATTGGCATGAGAACTGTAGATCATCCCTGCTGTTGTGTGTCTGTGTGTATATGTCTGTTGTTAGCTGTTCTTCCTCACCTTACAGTTCTTTAATCATGAACAGGCAGTTGTCTTTGGTTGTCTTTGGGCAGCAGCTGGCACCACCCATCTGCCCAGGAGCTCAGCCGCACTGGTGGGACAAGCACTTGCTGCGGTAAAACAGGGTATGCTCCTGCCACTGTTTGCTTTAGTAGGTGTGAGTCAGAGCCTCTAATTCTCTCTGCTAGAGTTCCCTTAGTAAATTAGGGATAATTGTTGCCTTCGTCACAATTCTGAGGCATGTTGTAAGTCAAGGCTTGGAAATACATTTTGATTTTCAGCCCCAGAGGTTAAAAGATTTGAGCTTCCTCCTCGTTGTTCTTGTCGTTCCCACAGTTCCTGTTGCAAAGTGTTGTGCTGTCCAGTAGCCATCTCGACAGCCTCTAGTGTTTGCTCATCTGTCTCGTGGTTTTTGTTGTTTGTGGAAAGATATCTTCTTTTAAGGGAGGAAAAGTGTGGTTTCTTTGAGAGGAACACGCCCCTCCTTCTTCACTGACCTTGGTGTCTGCAGAGTTTCTCTCACTTACTCTCTTCATCTGCAGTTGTGCAGTTTCGGTTTGTTTTTTTTCACCCTTCTAAACTATTTTATCGCAAAGGCACTCCACCATCGCTGATAGGCTCAGCCTTGCCTGTAGTGAGTCTGTCTTGGAGCCTGCTGACATTGGCTGTGTTGGATATAGGGGAAGCTTCCAGCAGCTTCTCAGAGAAGCCACCGCTATAACCCCCCCACTACCAAAACCTTGCCACGCAATACAAGGACAACAAATTCATCAGTTATGATTCACTCTTATTTTTTTTTTTTTCACCATCAAGCTGCAAGCTCGACTGGGAGATGGCTGCTAGGCAAGGAAGATATTGGAGAGGTTTCAGCTCTAGCTAGTTATTTGACTTGAGCAGGAGCAGGGTTTTTCCAGCACTGCAGGATCTTAGTGGGGAAGATCTCTATCTGCGAATACTGATAGTGATTTACCAGCCATGGGTTGCATGAAGCAAGAATCAGGCTCTTCTCCACAGTGCTTGGTTGTTCTACCAGGAAACCGTGCTCTGATTTCTTTTTTCAACACTTCTGACAAACTGCATGGTGCGATGGATGCTCAGTTCTACCCTGTGGAAAAAACCATCAGTCTCCTGAAAATATTGAAGAAGTGTTGGCGATTGCAAAGCTCTGATGTCCCTTTTAGTGGAGAAGGGGCTATATCCCATGTTTCCTTCTGCAAACTGATGCATTGATAATCCAGTTTTATTTTTGCACCTGACTCTTAATAAAATATGGTGAACATCTGGGAGATGTTCAACAGAGGGAAGTAAAGCTGGGCATTTCTGGTCTGCATTTGGTGAGCTTGAGGAGCGGCAGTGTGGCTTGATGATATGATTTATCAGGAGGAGACCTCCAGACAACAG
>NW_010406468.1:35721-38510 GCF_000710305.1 Buceros rhinoceros silvestris | reverse complement strand
TGCATGCCAAAACATTAGCTCCAAATAATGCCATGCTGCAGAGACTGATTTTTTCCTTTGCTTTTAGGTTTTATCTGCCTCCCACTCAATGTCCTTCAGCTGACTGCCGGGAGCTGAGTAATGCAATGGTGTTTATCCTTCACTATGTCATAATGAAAAGTGGCTTTGGTTCATTGAGTCTGGAAGTTAAGTTCTCATCGGAGAACTGAGTGGGCTCAGCCTTCTCAAAGATCTTCTAATTTGCTACATTTCATGTTCATGTGTTGGTTTTAATAAACAGATAGCTGCAGAGTTTGGAGTCCTGCTACCCAGGATGGAGTTTTGCCCAAGGCAAGGTACACTCCAACGCTCTGTGCTGTAGGCAAGATGAAGATGAGCTACACAGTGACCTTGTGTGTCAGGCAATGGTGGAAATGTTGCATGGGGAGGGAAGGACCTGCCGTCTTGCCTAAGACCATCTAGTCTGGAAAAAGGCTTTTCTACTATGAAGGTGACTGAGCACTGTCACAGGCTGCCCGAAGACTTTGTAGAGTTTCCATCTTGGAGTTATTCAAAAGGTGTCTGAACATGGTCCTGGGCAATCTGCTGTAGGTGACCCTGCTTGAGGAAGGGGGTTGGACCAGATGACCTCCAGAAGTCCCTTCTAAACACAACCATTCTGTGCATTTGTGATTCTGCTCTTTTGATGTTGTTCTTGTGACATCTTGGCAGAAGGTACAAAAAGCTGGCCCTATGCCCTGTGGAGAGATGCTTTGCTGGTGAGTGGTAGCCAGGCTGAGAATTATGTTTCTATTGCCAGGTTTTTATCTGCTCCCTCTTGTATTCCAGGGGGTCTTCTCTTGTCCATGGAACCACACAAAAGCAAACTGAAAATGAGTACGGAGGCAAGTTTCCCAATGCCATGCAATAAATCAGTGGCTGAACAGGAACTGGTGTGAGAGTGCCCAGCTCTGCCTGTTCATGATAGTAAGGAAGTCTCCACTCTTCCATGCATTCTCTTCAATAGCAGGATGACGCCTTTCTCCTTCCACCTGGTTATATCTCTTGCATACCTTTCCCTCAGGAGGTGAAATATATCTGTAAATCAAATGTGGTCTGGACATTCTACACGAGACCATGCTCCTGCTGGGGTAGCAGGCTGACCCTAACCGAGGGCAGCATGTATTTTCTGCCTGGTTTCTGTTTCGCTAAGTGTTTCAGACCCTGCGCTGAGCACATACAGCATCTGGCCATTGCAGGAGTTAGGCTTGCCTATACTTACTGTCAAGCTTATGTCTTTGAGTAGAGCTAATAAAGCTGTGATCTGCCCTTGTGAGAATAACTAATCATATTTTTCCCTTGAGTAGTGCCTTTCATCCAGACATCTCAGCCACTCTACAAACATTAAGGAATTTAACCTTCATGCCAACCCAGAGCAATAGTCCGGTATTTATCATCACTGTTTTATGGATGCAGGAAGCAACTCACAGAGAAGTGAATCAATTTTCCTGAGGTGCTATCAGACAGGAATAAAATATGGGAAGTTTTGACTTATAGGTCTATAGACTAAAACATTTTCCTTCTTTCTTTATAAGACCTCCAGAGGGAATTTAGTGGTTTGTAGATAAGGAGATGTCTGATATCAGGTCTTGACTGAGAAAGAAGGAGATACCTGTGAAAACTTTCGGAAAAGGTGCAACTGAACTACCAAGAGGGCAATGGCAGACCCGTAAGCAATGGGCTGTAAGGAGTTAAAGCCTATTGGAGAGCTTAGCACAGGAAGCACAATATGTGGGGTTCTTTGGGTAGCACCACAATAAAAATGTTAAGGCCAATTAGTAAATAAAGGCCCTCAAGCAAGCTTAAGGTAGCAGGTGTCATGTTCATAACAGAAGAAGGGGAGCCTCAGTCAGCTCCAATTACCTCATCGAATCTCTTGTAGTTTGTTATAGGGCCTGAAAGTGCATGTGGCTTTGAGGGAAGACTAAACATGGTGGAGTACGCCACAGAAAGCCCTTTTTGCTGAAGAATTCCATGAGATGCAGGTGGCTGGTAACTGGGAAGGTACTTGTGTAGTAGCACATGTGCTTTCTACCTCAATCTTTGTAGGCATCTTCTGTTCACCACTGCTGTAGACTTTTGATCTTCCCCAACATCCTGTTCTTATTTTGTAGGCCAGTTGAGTGAATTCCTGGCCGGCTAGCCATCCTCAGAGGCAACCAGCTGTTGAGAGCTTTACTGGTGTGAATGCACAACCCATGCCCACTGGATGTTGTAGTGTAGGACATCACTGTCTACAAGGGGATGTAGCATCAGGAAGAAAAGGTGCTGCTAGACAAGGTCTGAGTCAGCCAAATGAACCTTTAGCTCTTATGTTTTTTTTGCTTTTATTGCCCATCCACTTGCTCTTTGACCATGAGAAGAGGCAGAGGAAAGCCAGCTTTTCTCAGTAAGGGATGGAGAGGAAAATACTTAATTGGCAAGACAACATGCCCTGGAGGTCACTGCAGTAAAATGTTAATTGAGCAAGCCTTCTTCAATAATCGCACATACCCAATGAAATGTTTAGTACTCTGTGTTTTTGTGCTAGTTAACAATGCTCAGTGTTGTGCTGACACTAATAAAACTTCCTAGCATGATTTTCCAGGAAAGCCAAGTGGAGAAATCATGGTCATGTCTGCAAGCACAACCTGTTACCCTGTGTGTGTGGTGAGGAGGTGCTGGACAACAGCACCTAGGTTTAGGCCATGCTACTGGTTTCAGCAGCAGCAAGTGGGAATCCTCTCCGTAGGTCATTTTGTGGCTGCCTG